>NW_024037405.1:86333-212010 GCF_015832195.1 Motacilla alba alba
GGCCGCTTGAGGTCCTGGAGGGGTCACTTGATGTCATTGGGCGGTCACTTGAGGTCATTGAAAGGTCACTTGATGCCTTTTGGAGTACCTTGAGGTCATGGAGGGGTTGCTTGAGGTCATTGGAGGGTAAGTTGATGTCATTTCAGACCCTGTCTGGGGTCACTTGCCTCACGGGGGGTCACTTGAAGTCACTGAGAGGTCACTTGAGGTCATTGGGGGGTCACTTGAGGTCATTTGGGGTCGCTTGAGGACATTGGGGGTCACTGTAGGTCATTGGGAGGTCACTTGAGGTCATTGAAAGGTCACTTGAGGTCATTGAGACGTCACTTGAGGTCACAGGGGTCCTTTGAGGTCATTGAGGGTCACTTGACGACATTGAGGGGTCACTTGAGGTCACAGGAGACCCTTGAGATCACTTGAGACCCTAGCCTTGGTCACTGGACGTCATTGGGGGAGTCACTTGAGGCCATTGAGTGGTCACTTTAGGCCATTTGGCATTACTTGAGGTCATTGAGAGGTCACTTGAGGTCATTGGGGGGTCACTTGAGGTCATTTGGAGTCGCTTGAGGACATTGAGGGGTCACTTAACGTCATTGGGATGTCACCTTGTCACGATCCGCCCTCATGGACGAGATTGTGATGGTTCGTTATCTGATCTCAGGGTACAAAACACCAACACGGCAAGGGGGTTTGCAGTAACAAAATCAATGTACTTTATTGAACAATCACAGCAAAATGCATTGGAGGGAACTGGGGAGAGAGAGAGAGAGAGAGAGGAACCCTATAGGAAAGGAAGGAAAGACAGAGTAGGTATATCTACCAACATAGAGGCGATGCAATTCTTCGAAGTCCAGTCGGTGTCCAGTCGAGGAGTCGCCTTTACGTTGGGGAAGATCTTCAGAGGCTAGCTGACTTGAGGGGCCTTTTCTATTGAAAGTTGGGAAGGAGGGGGGGAAAGGATACAATAGTCAGCAGTGGGGGAAAGCCATTGTTTTTCCTGGTTCAGTGGTCACTGCTTACAGGCAAACATCTCAGTTTGATCAGCTGTTCTCCCGCACACACACTGCCCTCCTCCTCCCCCCAGGTTACAAGTTTCAGTCCTTGAGGAGAAAAAGAGTCTTTTCCATATAGAGGTTTCATGTCTCAGTCTTAGAGGGAGTGGTTTCTCCCATCTCAGTCCATCTGCCACGGTGGTTGTACAGTAGAGGAAGGGTCTTCTGTGGAGACCACCAAAGGGTAATTCCAGAAGAGAGTCCAGCCAGGCTTGGGGGTGGAAAACTCCAGGCCATTGTCACAGCGTGATGCAGGCAAAGGAAGGTCAAGGTGCTCCTTGTCCTTTCACTGGGAGCAGTGTAGCATGAGGTGGACAAACGCACCTGTGAACAATAACTCAAGTTCCAGTCCCAGGGCCTTGGCAGGCCCCCACCGAACCAGGATGCAGGATCCTCTTTCGGTGGTCTCAGTCTTTTTTCCATGACGATCATGAGGCAGATGAGAAAGCAATTTTGGGCAGAGTCTTACACACCTGAGGACACTGGGAGGTCACTTGAGGTCATTTGGGGTCACTTAAGGACATTCAGAGGTCACTTGAGGTCATTGAGAGGCCACTTTACGTCACAGGGGTCACTTGAGGTCATTTGAGACCCTAACTTTGTTCACTTGAGGTCATTGAGAGGTCACTTTAGGTCATTGAGTGGTCACTTTAGGCCATTTGGGGTCACTTGAGGTCATGGAGGGGTCGCTTGAGGTCATGGAGGGGTCACTTGATGTCACAGGTGTCACTTGACGTAATTGAGAGGTCATTTGACAACCTGATTGGGGTCACTTGAGGTCATTGAGGGTCACTTGACGTCATTGGGCGGTCACTTGAGGTCATTGATTGGTCACTTGAGGCCTTTTGGAGTACCTTGAGGTCATGGAGGGGTCGCTTGAGGTCATTGGAGGGTAAGTTGATGCCATTTCAGACCCCGTCTGGGGTCACTTGCCTCATGGGGGGTCACTTGAAGTCATTGAGAGGTCACTTTAGGCCGTTTGGAGTCACTTGAAGTCATTGGGATGTCACCTGAGGACACTGGGAGGTGACTTGAGGTCATTTGGGGTCACTTAAGGACATTGAGGGGTCACTTGAGGTCATTGAGAGGCCACTTTACGTCACAGGGGTCACTTGAAGCCATTTGAGAGCCTGACTGGGGTCACTTGAGGTCATTGGGGTTAACTCGAGGTCACAGGGGTCACTTGAGGTCATTGATGGGTCACTTGAGGTCCTGGAGGGGTCATTTGACGTCATTGAGAGGTCACTTGCGGTCATTGAAAGGTCACTTGAGGTCATTGAGAAGTCACTTGAGCTCATTGAGAGGTCACTTGAGGTCACAAGGTGGTCACTTGAGGTCATTTGAGACCCTAACTGGGGTCACTTGAGGTCATTGGGGGGTCACTTGAGGTCTTTGAGTGGTCACCGGAGCTCAATGTGGGGTCACTTGAGGTAATCGAGGGCTCATTTGAGGTCATTGGGAAGTCACTTGAGGTCATTGCGAGGTCACTTGAAGTCACAGAGTGGTCACTTGAGGTCATTTGGGGTAACTTGAGGATATTCAGTGGTCACTTGAGGTCACGGAGGGGTCACTTGAGGTCATTTGAGAGCCTGACTGGGGTCACTTGAGGTCATTGAGTGGTCACTGGAGGTCATTTGGGGGGTCACTTGACGTAACCGAGAGGTCATTTGAGGTCATTGAGAAGTCACTTGAGGTCATTGAGAGCGCACTTCATGTCACAGGGGGTCACTTGAGGTCATTTGAGACACTGAATGTGGTCACTTGAGGTCACAGGGGGGTCACTTGAGGTCATTTGGGGTCACTTGAGGATATTCAGGGGCCACTTGAGGTCATTGGGAGGTCACTTGAGGTCATTTGACACACCGACTGGGATCACTACAGTCATTGGGAGGTCACGTGAGGTCATGGAGTGGTCACTTGAGGTCATTTGAGACCCTGACTGCGGTCACTTGAGGTCATTAGGAGGTCACTTGAAGTTATTGGAGGGTGACTTCTGGTCATTTGAGAGCCTGACTAGGGTCACTTCAGGTCATTGGGAGGTCACTTGAGTTCATGGAGGGGTCACTGGAAGTCATTTGAGACCCTGACTGGGGTCACTTCAGGTAATGGAAAGGTCACTTGAGGTCATTGGGGGGGGTCACTTGAGGATATTCAGGAATCACTTGAGGTAACAGTGGGAGTCACTTGATGTCATTTGAGATTCTGACTGGGGTCACTTGAGCTTATTGAGTGGTCACAGGAGGTCATTGGGGCGTCACTTGAGGTAATCGAGGGGTCATTTGAGGTCATTCAGGGGTCACTTGACGTCATGGTGGGGTTTCTTGAGGTCATTGGGAGGTCACTTGAGGTCATGGAGAGGTGACTTGAGGTCATTTTAGACCCTGACTGGGGTCACTTGAGGTCATGGAGGGGTCACTTGAGGTCACTTGAGACCCTGACTGGGGTCACTAGAGGTCATGGGGAGGTCACTTGAGGTCATGGAGGGGGTCACTTGAGGTCATTTGAGACCGTGACTGGGGTCACTTGAGGTCATTGAGTGGACACTTGAGGTCATTGGGGGTCACTTGACGTAATCGAGAGGTGATTTGAGTTCATTGAGATGTCACTTGAGGTCATGGAGGGGTTACTTGAGCTCATTGGGAGGTCACTTGAGGTCATGGAGGGGTCACAGGAGGTCCTTCGAGACCCTGATTGCGGTCACTTCAGTTAATGGAGGGGTCACTTGAGGTCATTGGGGGGGTGTCCTAGTTTAGGGTAAATTTGGGAGAAATCCTGCAAAAGGAGGCCCCTCCAGAAAGCAAACCCACACAGCCCCTCCTTCCAACCGGTTCGGGAAGGATTCCTCGGAGAGAAGTGGAAAGAACCTCTTTATTTAACAGGCACAGCACCCCCCCAGCACACAGAATGAACAATACCGGATGATAACACTCCTTCACCACTTTGAAAAGGATGACAAATTCAGAAAGTCTCTCTTGGTGGGTGGTTGCTCTGTTGTCAGTCCCTCCGGTGCTGGAGATGGCTGCTACAAGCCACGAGGTGCAAGCTCTCGGTGTTTCCAGGTCCCAGTCCAGAGCAGGTTCGAGTAGTTCCAAAAAGGGAAGGAAAAAAAAGGGAAAAAAAAGAAAAAAATAAAAAAACCAGTCCAGAGAAAAAAAAATTGGACTGCTTAGCTAAACTAGCTAATGAGCAGAAGCAAAAGCAAAAGCAAGAGCGAAGCAGGAGCAAGCAGAAGCCAGAGCAAGAGCAAAGCAAAAAAGCCCAGCAAAAAGCAAAAGCCGCACTATGTACTCCCTGTCTCTGTGTCCCGCCAGCCGTGGGGGAGCGGGCAGATAACAAAACCCAAAACAAAACATTCACTCTTCAGAGCCAGTCTTGAAGGCACAGAACATAATATCCAGCATAAACAGAACACACAAATGGGGATACAAGCATCATAACGTCACCCTAGGACAGGGGGTCACTTGAGGATATTCAGGAATCACTTGAGGTCACAGTGGGGGTCACTTGATGTCATTTGAGACTCTGACTGGGGTCACTTGGGGTCATTGAGTGGTTACTGGAGGTCATTGGGGGGTCACTTGAGGTCATTTAAGACCCTGACTGGTGTCACTTGAGTTCATTGGGAGGTCATTTGAGGTCAGGGAGTGGTCACTTGGAGTCATTTGAGACCCTGACTGGGGTCACTTTAGATCATTTGGAGGTCACTTGAGGTCATTTGAGACCCTGACTGGGGTCTCTTGAGGTCATTTGGGGTCACTTGAGGATATTCAGGGGTCACTTGAGGTCACGGAGGAGTCACTTGAGGTCATTTGAGACCCTGACTGGGGTCACTTGAGGCCATTGGGGAGGTCACTTGAGGTCATTGGAGGGTGACTTGAGGTCATTTAAGACTCTAACTAAGGTCACTTGAGGTCATTGAGTGGTCACTGGAGGTCATGGAGTGGTCACTTGATGTAATCGAGAGGTCATTTAAAGTCATTGAGAAGTCACTTGAGGTCATTGAGAGGTCACTTGAGGTCATTGAAAGGTCAGTTGAGGTCATTGAGAGGTCACTTGAGGTCAGAGGGGGGTCACTTGAGGTCATTTGAGACCCTGACTGGGGTCACTTGAGGTCATTGAGTGGTCACTGGAGGTCATTTGGGGGTCACTTGATGTAAGCAAGAGGTCATTTGAGGTCATTGGGAGGTCACTTGAGGTCACAGGAGGGAAACATGAGGTCATTTGAGACCCTGAGTGGGGTCACTTGAGGTCATGGAGGTATACCATGAGGTCATTTGGGGTCCCTTGAGGACATTCAGGGTCACATGATGTCATGGAGGGGTTATTTAAGGTCATTGGAAGGTCACTTGAGGTCATTGGGAGGTCACTTGAGGTCATTTGAGACCCTGACTGGGGTCACTTGAGGTCATGGATGTATAACCTGAAATCATTTGGGGTCACTTGAGGTCATGGAGGGGTTACTTGAGGTCATTGGGTGGTCACTTGAGGTCATTGGGAGGTCACTTGAGGTCATTTGAGACCCTTACTGGGGTCACTTCAGGTAATGGAAAGGTCACTTGAGGTCATTGGGTGGGTCACTTGAGGATATTCAGGAATCACTTGAGGTCACAGTGGGGGTCACTTGAGGTCATTTGAGACCCTGACTGGGGTCACATGAGGTCATGGAGAGGTCACTTGCGGTCACATGGGGGTCACTTGAGGTCATTTGGGGGTCACTTGAGGTCATTTGGGGTCACTTGAGTATATTTAGGGGTCACTTGCGGTCATTGGGAGGTCACTTGAGGTCATTTGAGACCCTGACTGGGGTCACTTGAGGTCATTGAGAGGTCACTGGAGGTCATTGGTGGGGTCACTTTACGTAATCGAGAGGTCATTTGTCGTCATTGAGAAGTCACTTGAGGTCATTGAGAGCGCACTTGACGTCACAGGGGGCTAACTTGAGGTTATTTGAGACCCTGAATGGGGTCACTTGAGGTCATGGATGGGTCACTTGAGGTCACAGGGGTAAAATTAAATTCATAAATTAATTAATGATTAATTAAATTTTGTTTGGGAGATGCTGCTGCTCCTTCTGCTCACAAATGCTTTTGTCCTTCTGCCCTGGGCTGGGGCTGGTGAGTACACAGAGATGGGACTTAGACAGGAACATGCAAGGGCACAGATGGACTCTGAGTAGTCAATCTCAGGCAAGGCTCCTGCCTCTCCTTCTCTCCTGTCTCTACTCTCCGACTTTCCTCTCTCCTCTCATCTCCCAGCTCAGCCTGGGCCTGAAAGCAGTGAGGCATTAGAGGCACTAGAGCTGTGCCCTTGGTGGCATTTGAGTCATCCAGAGCCAGGGTGCTCAGACCCCAGACAGTGCTGCTTGTCTTTCTCTCCACTGTGCCCCAGCATTGCCTTGGACAGCCCCAGGAAGGAAGGAGAGTTGTTGGGATCACTGGCACATGGCATTAGAGGATGACCCTTTCCTTTCTTGCAGCTCCAAACTTGACAGGAAACAGCAGCACCTTAACATTGATATTAACATTGATATTTAACATTCCTATTAACATTTCCCATCTCTCTTCCAGGAAGGATCATTGGTGGTCAGAAAGTTAAGCCCCACTCCAGACCCTACATGGCTCATTTAGAAATTCAAAGTGGCTTACAAACTAGTTACTGTGGAGGGTTCCTGATTCGCCCAGACGCCGTGCTCTCAGCAGCTTACTGTGTGGATAAAGAAGGGTAAGACTCCATTGTTCTTGCACAGGAGATTTTTTTCCAGTCTCACACAGTCGCAGAGGGCCCCAGCCCTGGTCTGGGCTGGAACAGTGCCCCGTGTCTCTCGAGGCAGAGCAGGGATCTCTGGAGCTGAGCTCCCTTCTGTGAGTGCAGGAATTGTCTGCCAGGGGCTGAGTGTCCTTGGGGACAGGAATGCTCACAGGGCTCTGCAGGGTCATGGTTCCTCCCATGGCTGAGAGCTGCTGCTGGAGAAGGGGTCCAGTGTCTCCCCTGGCCTGCTTCCCTTTGTCCTCAGCCCGGGGCAGCTCCCAGCTGTGTCAGTGTGGGGTGAGGGATCCTCAGCTGGGCTCTGCAAGGAACCCAGGTGAGAGAGGACAGCTTGCTGAGAGCTGCTCTGAGGAGGTTTCTCAAACCACCACCTCCCTCCAACCCCCTGCCGTGGGGGAACACAGCCTCTGTGGCCAATGCAGCTGGAATGTGTTGGTGTTTCCTGGCAGGACAGTGAGAGTCACTGTGACTCTGGGAGGCCACAACATAACCAGCCAGGAACCGAGCCAGCAGAAGATCCATGTTGGACAATAGGTCATCCATCCCAAATATTCCCATTATGATGGGAATAATGACATTGTGCTGCTGAAAGTATGGCCCAATGCATCCTTCCTGCCTTAGGGATCTCCCCCTGCTCACCTCCCCAAACTCTGAACTTGCTCCTAATCCTTCGCTGCCTCTAACCCCGTGTTCTCTCTGCCTGACAGCTGGAGAAAAACGCCTGGATCAATAAGAATGTGCAGAGTATCCCCATTCCCAAGGAAGAAGAACATGTGAGAGCAGGAGCTGAATGCAGTGTGTCTGGCTGGGGCAGAACATCTGTGACAGGGAACAGGTCTAATATGTTGAGGGAGGTGAAACTGAAGGTGCAAAAGGAGGAAATATGTCAGCAGCTTATCCCTAACTACCAGTGTCCATCTATGATTTGTGTTGGTGATAAATCCAGGAACAAGGCAGCTTACAAGGTAAGTGTTGTTGTGGGCTGCAAGCTTGGGAGGAGGTTGGGAATGGACAGTCAGCTTGGTTCTCCGGTGAAAGCAAAAGGAGACCAGAATGAAGCACGACCTTCAGAATGATGAGCTGAGGGTCCTCGCAGATGCTCTGATGTGCTCCATGAACTGGGGTGCATTTTTCAACTATCAGCAACATTTGCTTTTTTACTTACTTGGGGATGTTCTATCCAGCCTACCAGGTGGTTTGGTGTGCAAGATCCTTGTGATATCCTTGTTCAGATGGCTCAGATGTTTCTCCATGTCTAAAGGAGGTCAATGTTCTTTTTGAGTTTTTGAATCTCAGAGAGCCTCCAGGCCTGAATTGTTCCATGGGTGGGCTTAGAGGAGTAGTGAGGCAGCTACAAACGCTGAGAGCTGGGTCTGGAGGGAGGGAGGTGCTTGGAAGAGGAGGTTCTTCACATGGAGGGAGGGAAGAGGAAACTTGCTCCTTAAGGCTGGGAGAGCTGAGCTGTGGCATGTCTGACCCCTCTCACTCCTTTCATGACACAGGGTGATTCTGGTGGCCCTTTAGTCTGCAACAAGAAGGCTCATGGCATTGTTTCTCATCTTTGTGGAGACTGCCTGTTCTCTGAGGTATTCACCAGGATCTCGTACTTTGAGCCCTGGATACGTGAGCAGCTGAGGAGGTTTGCACTCCAAGATATTCCTGGCTCTCCATCCTCTGACTAAAATGCTCAGTGCCCCTTCTGCACAATGCATCAAACATCTGCTGGTGCTCAGAAGCTCCCAGGGGCAGCTGGAGGGGAGTCAGAGAAGCCCCTGTGGTGCAGGCACAGGCTTTGGCACTGAGGAGAGTCTCCATGGCAAGGTACAAATGCAGCTCCCAAGCACACCCAGCTTCCCATTGCTCCCCTCCTCCCACTGCTGCTCCAGCTCTGCTTCTGGCCATCAATAAAAGCATGTTCAAACTCTCCTGTGTCTGCAGCCTTCTTGGCAGCTGGAGGCAAACCCTGGGTGTGAGAATGAGGAGATGACACTCTGGGAGAACCTGGGCACAGATGGGACATGCAGGCCAGGTCTCAGTGCCCAAATGCTCCCCTTGTCTCCATCAGCCCCTTGCAGTCCAGCCAGCAGGTACAGCCTGTACAGAACATTTACCCAGCCCTTCAGAAACAGAGGCATCTCCACATGCAAGGGGAGATCACGTGGGTTCCAGTACCAACCTGAAACCCTCTAAGGATGCTTAGACAGACTGAAGACCAGCCAGCCTGTTTAACACCCTGTCTCCCCTTCAATCTCCTTGAAGCCCAGGTGAAGCCTTTTCTTTACACCTGTAACATGTCTGCAGGTTGAGCTGGAAGCTTTCTCCCACTGGATCAGCTGATCAGAGGTGACTGGGCCAGGAGGTGGCCTTGTGCTTTGGTGATGGGATAGAAAATGTCAAATATGGCTGAGGCCAAAGCAGTATGGCAGAGACAAGCCTGGTCACTTGTGTGAGGAACAGTTGCATTATCTTAGCTAATGTGTGCCATGATGCCTTAGGAGTTTAGTTTTATATTTTTCAAATCCTGTGCTGCATTAGTGTAGAACTCTCAATTCCATATACAGTGTTAACTGTCTTCACATTTTGGGCAGACAAAGCAATCCCTCCAGGCCTGAAATTCAAGGACACTCTACAGCCTCAGGCCCCAAAAAGTATAAACACCTTAGAGTGAGAAGAAAGGAATGATGGGAGCAGTTATGCAGATTAAGCTATTCCATAGAAGGTTATGTCATGAGCCCTGCTTTCTGATTGGATAGTCTTGTGTTGTATATAAGGTATGGTTTCTGTTTCTCTTTGTTCATTGGTTCCCTGCCCTCTAGATAAGTTTGAGTTTGCCTCATTGCATTGTCTTCTGGAGCAGCTCCCTGCAGTGTGCAGCTGATGGTTTTGTTGTGTATTTATTGTTAGTCTGCCTTTTACTTTTCCTTTATTAAATGGAAAATATTTCCCTTTATTTCCCCTTTATTTCCCCTTTATTTTCCTTTATTATTTCCTTTGATTTTTGGGCACTCCATTCACACCCATCCCTTATTTTATTTATTGCCACATTCTCAGCTGACCCGGTCCCAGGGCTGTGCTCACCTGTGGCCGTGCAATGCAGCAGAGCTGTCTGCCAGGGTAAAGACACGAGAAATGAGCAAAACCAAAAGTGTTCTGTCCTGGGTTAAACTGTGAGATGTGTGACAGCAAGAGCCTGAGACGAGAGATGCTGGACTTCAGGCGGCTCTTCAAAATGCAGTTCATTGTATCCAAGATGTTACAGCAGTCCAGGGTCACGGGCGACAGAGCCTGTGCCTACAGCGTCAGCTCCAGCTGCAGACAAGCCTGAAGACCCTTTAATTTTGGTTACAATGCATTATATACTTTTCTTTGCTGAGCATCTTAATACATAATCCACCAATCTATACCTTTACTTTTATCCATAGCCTATCGTAACTACTATAATTACCATTAATACGGTCAATACTATCCAGTCACATGAGTTCATACGTTACAGTTTAAGCTTAAAGTTGTTTTTCAGTTTTCTTGCAGTGGAAAATTTTTAGACTTTTTTTCTACTTGCCACATTGACATGTCTTGTTTGCCTGTGGTATCCTTCTGCTTGGTAAAAACATCTTTTTTTTGTGGTCAGCTCTAAGTCATAAAATCTCTTTCCAATTCAACATAACCTTTGCTCAGCAAACCTCAATTTGGACATCTATTATTCTTCTATATCAAAACTTGCTTCCATCTCTATTTCGTTCTCAGGTTCTACATTCAGAGAGCTTTCTGCCAAGCATACATATTTGTTAAACTTTCTTGTCAAACTTTCATCTTTCCCAATACGTGACAATGTAATTTTTCCTTTCCGTCTCACTGTGGTCCTGCAGATTTGGGCAGAGCTCAAATGCAAATGCAAATCCTTGCAAATGCAAATCCCTCAAATGCAAATCCCTGCTCCACCATGGTCTCTCCCAAGGACAGCAGGGGAATATCTGCTCTGTCACCTGGAGCACTCCCCTCTCCTTCGGTGATTTGCTGTTCACAGGATTGTTTCTCATACTTTGTTTTGCCTCACTCCTCACTGCCATGAGCATTTTACAAATTTTTTTTTTCGCAGAGGCATCTTTTACAAATATTTTTTTTGGAGAGGCACCAGCAGCTTCATTGACTGGCTTAACCCTGGCCCGAGGTGGGTCCATAGTCACACCTTTTGGAACTGTCTGTGTCTGGTGTCAGAGCAGTGTGAAGACAGCCCCATGTCTGTTCTCACGGAGATCACTGTGTGAACACCACATCCCTGCTCACCACCACATCCCTTTCCTGCTCTGGTGGTATTACCCAAACCTTTGTGCTGCAACCAGCATCGCCTTCCCCACCCTGAAGACACTGTCTGCAAACCACTGGTCATAGACAGGAAACCTTGCATGCAGATGGTCACCAGAGCATGAATTGGAGCTGTTTTCTACTCTGCTACACACTGACACTGCCCTAGAGTCACACAAAATGGTTGAGGTGGGAAGGGACCTTCAATTGTCTGGTCCAATGTCCCTGCTCAAGCATGGCCACCTAAAGCACCAACTGCTCAGGAGCAGTTCCAGGTGTTTTTGGAACATCTCTGAGCATGGAGACACCACAAGCTCCCTGGTCCAGCTGTACTAGTGCTTGGTTACCCTCAAAGATAAACGTGTTTGCTGATGCTCAGACAGAGCCTCTCGTGTGTCAGTTTGTGCCCATCAGCTCTTGTCCTGTCACTGCACACTACTCTGAAATGAACGTGTAGACCTGTTGCCCAGTTCTTCTAAGTTCTTCTAAGTTCTTCTAAGTTCTTCTAAGCCTCCTGATGTTTACATTCTTGTAATGAACTCTCTCATGCACTTTTCTGTAAATAATTACTGGTTTACATTCTTTTCTGGAAAAAGAGAAATTTTAATAGACTGTTGGTTTGTCCAGTGTCATTGGAGAGGTGGCACTGTCACCCTCCAATCCACTGTCACTTTTGGAAATCTATAAGTGTTGGAGTCAGAAATTAAGCTGCCCTTCTTTTATCTTGGACATTCCAGTGTCCGCGTTATTTTATTTTGTATCCCATAAAGACATATGCCTCCCACTTATATCCTACCTTCAGGTATTTACATCCATGGATAATATCCCACCACAACCTGCTCTTTCCAGGGTAAAAACTCAGCTGTACCAGGCATTCCCTATAGGAGAGATGTTCCAGTCCCTTCACCACCTCCGTGCCCCTTTGTTGAACTCTCCCCAGCACATCTTTGTCTCTCTTTTACTGGGAGCTCAGAACGGCCCATGGTGCTCCAGGTGCCACCTCACTAGTACTGAGTAAAGGGGAAGGATCACCTCACTCCAGCTACTGGGAACACTCATAGCATCCTAGAATAATTTGAGTAGTAAGGGATCATCTAATTCATCCCCTGTGCAATGAGCAGGGACACCTGCTAGACCAAGTTACTTAGAGCCCATCCAGCCTTGAATGTTTCCAGGGATGGGGCATCTAAAGCTCTCTGGGGAGCCCATTTAATTGTTTTGACACCCTCATCATTAAAAATTTCTTTCTTATATCTAATCTAATAATTAGGATGCTCATCATCTTCTTTATATATATACTAATAACTAATTGGTTCATCTACTGTCTTTTAATTTAAAATAATAATTTTATTTTATTAGCCTTGTAGCATTGCAACAGGCCCCAGTACTGACATCTGAGTAAGAGAACTCATCATGATCTCCAGGTAGATATTGAGTTCTTCCTAATTTTTTGTTTAAGTATTTCTTTTTCTAATTGTGCCTGAAAATTTCTATCACCTGTTCATCTCCCCACCGACCCAGCTCTTTTCAGGGTTCATGTCCTGGGAAAACTGGAGCACAGGGGAATCAGAATAAAATATGTGACATTATTTGTTAATTAAGATTTTTTTCTTTCAGTCATTAAAAAAGGCCTTGAAGGCCTTTTGCAATGATGATGAATATTGCTTCTGTCTCTGTGTGTAATTAGTACAGCAGGTAAAGGTAGTGCTAATTAGAGCAGAGAAAGGCTTTACAAACAAAGCCTTTGGTACTGCTGTGGGTTGCAGTATCAGGAGAAGAGGCTGGAATAAGAACTGTCTTCTTGCCAGTACATGAATCCAACTTTGACTCAGGTCTCTCCCTGCTTGATTACAAAGATATTTTCCTCTCTGTGCCTGATTCCCACCAGGGTAGAAACGGGACTAATTGCCTATTAAAATGTTTCCATTTCCATTCTCCCTGTCACACATAATTAGAACAAAAGACAAACAGAAATTAAGCTGTAGGTATTCACTGAAACACACCTGGGAGCTCCCTAATTAACCACACAATGCTTCCAGCACAAGAACAACCACAGAGCTCATTATGACTGTCAGCTTTTTAATGAGCTCCTGCAGGACTGTGGTACCACCTCCCAGTTCCTCGTGGCTGTGGCACAATCTGGCAAGGTGCCCTGAGGAAATGACAAGGCAGAAGCAGGAACAAACTTACTGGGAGCTTTAATAGAGCCCAGTGCGAGGTGAGAGACCAGAAACAGAGTTGGACAGAGTGTTCCCAGCAGGGCTCATTAGAGCACAAACTCACAGACTTTGATTGCAGACAGCTCAGCAAGGCTCCAACTTCCCTCTCAGAAGTCAGACAGCAGTGCCCAGGCAGTGCCAGGGTGGAGCTTTCTGTCCAGGGCAGGGCAAAGGAAATGCCACAGACCCAAACCTGCTCTTCCAAACCACTGGCAGAGACAGAGCCTGGTCTGCAGGTGTCAGCTGCAGGGCTCAGCCCAGAACTGTCACTGCAACAGTGTGGCTGCAACAGAGGTTCTGCAACAGTGTGGCTGCAATGCAGTCACTGCAACAGAGTCACTGCACCACTGTCACTGCAACAGTGTGGCTGCAACAGTGACTGCAACAGTGTGGCTGCAACAGAGGCACTGCAACAGTGTGGCTGTAACAGTGACTGCAACAGTGTGACTGCAACACTGTCACTGCAACAGAGTCACTGCAACACTGTCACTGCAACACTGTCACTGCAACACTGTCACTGTGTTGTGACAGTGCACAATGCACAGTGACTGCATCACTGTCACTGCATCACTGTCACTGCAACACAGTGACTGCCACATACACTGTGCCTGCAACACACACAGTGACAGTGTCACACACTGCCAACCCCTTGGGGACCCAGCAGTCCCCCCAGCTGCCAGCTCCCTCCCTCCACCCTGCTCTGGGTGAGCCCTGCATTCAAACATCCAGGTTTAAATGCAGCACCAGGCGCTGTCCTCTGTTCCATCAGAGCTTCAGCACATCCCTCTCTGCTCAGTGAGATAACCTTAAAGAGGATGCTGGGTAAGGCATGTCTGTAGAACTCATGTTAACTTTTGCCATCAGCGTTTGGTCTAAAAGGAAAAGTTTTGAGGTTCACATAAATGGCTGAAAACAGCTGAGGTGACAATTACAAATATGAATATGAAATGTCTAAAAGTGTGGAATCAGTTCAGAGTTATCAGCATACAATTTAATTTTTGAAAAAATATTCCCATTTGCAGCTGTGTAGCATTCACATCCACTGAGACAATTCTAGTCATGTTGGTATAGTTACTTTAAACAAGAGATGGGATTGTTCCCTCTGAATTTGATTCATTCATCTTTAGACCTATATTCAGCTGTCTAAAAAAATATTCCTTAAATCTAAAGATTCAGCTGTCCTTAACTCTGACAGAGTGAAATGGGGCACTGTGCAGAGGAGGGGGATTGCAATCAGCTGGTTTGGGGAATCACTGCTTAGATGAAATCTGAACTGCACACCCAAGCAACTGGTGCAATTCATAAAGAGAGAGCTCTTTTCCAGAGAAAAGTGCCTCATCCTCACTTTGGGCAGTTAACGTCACTTAGATCAGCCAATTTGATAGTAAAAAGTCAAGGGTAAGTGTCACAGGCTCTGATTTAGAAATCTTCAATCTAAAGAAGAAAGGGAGGGGAATTCCTGAGTGACTGACCATTTCATCATCAAATGTTATATTGCCCTGGTTTCAGCTGGCACAGAGATTATTTTCCTCTTAGTAGCTGGAGCAGTGTTGTGTTTTTGATTTAGTATAAGAATAATACTGATTATATACTGATTATATATTATATATATAATGATTATATATTATTATATATTATACAATGGATGGTTTAGTGTTCACTCAAATTGAGTTTTCAGTTTGCCAGGCTCTGCAGTGAGCAGGGGAAGGAGAAGCCAGGGGGGAGCAGGGCCAGGACAGCTGACCTGAACTGGCCAAAGGGATCTTGCACACCTCAGAACACATTCCCAGTGTATGAACTGGGCAGGGCTGGCTGGGAGGCACTGGTCACTGCTCAGGGATGGGCTGCCCATTGGTCAGGACAGGAATTGTGCTGTGCACCCCTTGATTCTTTGGGTTTTATTCCTCCCTCCCTGTTTCATTATTATCATTGTTATTAATAGTATTATATTTTACTTTATTTCAATTATTAAACTGTTCTTATCTCACTGTTTCACCTTTTTCCAACTCTGGGGGAGTGAGTGAGTGCCTGTGTGGTGCTTAGTTACCAGTGGGGTAAAAGGTAGAGCAAACTAGAAAATACAACAGGTACTGAAGGAAATAATGGGAAGAAATATTTTAAATTATTTTTATTTCAATGCAATGATAATTATAGTAATTATACATTTCTTTTCTTTCTCTCTCCCTCTTCTCTCCTGTCTCTTATTTTTATTTTTGTAGGGTTTATTTTCTTTTTCTTTTTAGGGATTGGCAGTCTGTTGTCTATTATTTGTTTATGAAAAAGTGATCTTCCAGGGGCCTGGTGTCATTTGTTGCACTAAATATTTTTGCACACACAAAGAGCCTCTGTGCAGATACTCACCCCTGCCACAGTCAGTGGGAACAGTCAGTGTCCAAAGGACCAACACCACGAGGCTCAACAAGACCGCTGACCAAACTGGACAGGAAACATCACTCAAGTGGCCACAGGCTCTTCCCCTGGCATTGCTGAGAATTAGAATTCAGCCAAGCTCCAAGGAGAAGGTAATTCCACATGAAAGCCTCTATGGGAAACAATGACAGGCAGTAATTATGCCCAGGGAAAAGCACACAGGAAGGAATCACAATTGGAGGGGGTTTGGGGAACTTTGGGAAAGACCACTCATCTTTGCATAGGTTTATTGTTTTGGCATCATCAGTGACCTTGGATGTTCAACCACACTCTCCCTGTCCAGGAGACTGGGGATATGTCCAGACTTGGAACAAAGATCCACTCCAGCAGAAGTGGAAAGGACCATTCCAAGTTCCCCTGACTACCCACACAACTGTAAAAATTACTGGTGGAGATTCCTGGATTCACTATACACAGCCAAAGCCAGCCCCAAACCTGGAAATGCCTTTACAGCTCAGACTGAAACCAAATGTTCCATGAATTGTGCTTGGGATCAAGGATTATTGAACTTGGGATCAAGGATTATCCTCTACTGAATTAGAGGGAGGACAAGGAATTCTGTTGATGGGTTCAGTGTGCATGGTAGTGATTGTAAACACAGCTTTGTGGAAGCTGAAGTTCTAAAAATGAAAATATTCATGAGAATGGTGTTTCTGTACTTGCTTTGTGGCATGGTAGCTCAATGTGTTCTCTGTAGCCTGTGGAGAACCCACATTGGAGCAGAGGAAAAGTGTGAGAGGAAAGAAGCAGCAGAGGGAAACCCCATGCACTGACCATAACCCTCCCCACCCCACTGTGTGCTGGGGACAGTGCTGGAGTCATCTGGAATGAATTTGTTTATTCAGGTGTTTAGTATTTAATTGTGTTTCTCACAATCCAAGCCATCTTATTTGGCAATAAATTACATTGGTTCTCCCCAAATCCAGTATGTTTCACTCCTGGTAGAAACTGGCAAACCATCTCTCTGTCTTAATCTATGAGAGGTTTTGTTTCTGTTTTTCCTCTTTTCCCACTGTGGGGTGGAAGGTGTGAGTGGGAATTTGGTTATTCACTAAGGCTAACCTGTCCCAGCAAGGGGGCAAATGCTGAGGCAAAGCTGAGGCCAGGTAAAAGAAGATTAGAAAATCCTTTCTGTGCCGGCATATTTTCATTGCCAACAGAAGGAATTACATAGCATCTACAAAGCACAAACCATTTGAAATCAGCATCTTTAATTCACAATACAGATGTTGCATCTGGGAAACAATTCAGTTTGGCTGGGCCACTCCACTGTCACCTTCATATTTTCTGGAAAAATCCCTTTGCCAGGATTTCTCTCCTGGGAAGCTGAGAAGCCTCAGAGAAAAAGGAAAACAATATTATGTCATTTGCTTCTCCTGTGTTTTGCTGCTTTGGAATGTGGTAGGTGATTGATTGTTTCATTGGTTTCATGCGAATTGTTTTTATTTAATGACCAAACACAGTCAAACTGTGTCGAAACTGGAACAGTCACGGGTTTTCTTTAGTATCTTTCAGCTTTCTGTCTGTATCCTTTCTGTATTCTTTAGGATAGTTTAGTACAGTTTTAGTACAGTATTCTATAATATAATATAATTAATATAACATAACATAACATAACATAACATAACATAACATAACATTATTATATTATATTATATTATATTATATTATATTATATTATATTAAATATTATTTAATATATAATATGTAATATATAATGTAATGTAATGTCATATCATATCATATCAATCATATATATAACATGATATAATATAATATAATATAATATAAATTAAATTAAATTAAATTAAATTAAATTAAATTAAATTAAATTAATAAATTAGCCTTCTAAGAACATGGAGTCAGATTCCTTTATTTCCTTCCAACATCAGAGGACCCAGAAAATACAAGACTCCACTGTTCACATCTGCCTCAGGGAGCCAGAAAACTTCAGAATTCTTTCCTTTAAAGCTTGCTTGACTTGCCTGTTCCTGAGTGAGTAGATGTAAGGGTTGAGTGTCTGAGTCAGCACAGAGAAGAACAAAGACAGAACTTTGTCAGAGTCCTGCCCACCTCGCTGGACTGGGCGGATGTACCTGTAAATACACGTGCTATAAAACACCATCACCACTATCAGGTGAGCTGAGCACGTGGAAAATGCCTTCCTCCTGCCTGCAGATGATGGAATACGCAAGATGGTGACAATAATGCAGCCATAAGAAACAGCAGTTACTATCAGGGTGCCAGGGAGAATGATGATGAGTATGATGAACATCAGCTCTTCGATGAAGCCTGTGTCTGCGCAGGACAGCTGCAACAACAGGGAAGCATCACAGTAAAAGTGGTTCATGACATTGGGACCACAGAATGGCAACTGCACTGTCATGATGGTGGGGGGAAACATCAGGAGAAAAGTCACTGCCCAGCAGCCCAGGATCAGCTGCAGGCAAAATCTGCTGTTCATGACGGCTGGGTAGTGCAAGGGGTGGCAGATGGCAACGTAGCGGTCCAAGGACATCACTGCCATGTAGAAAAGGGTGCAGGTGCCCAGGCAGTAGAAAAGCAGCATCTGGAGGAAGCAGCCAGGCAGGGAAATTGTCTTCCTCTCTGTCAGGAGGCCGTACAGGGTGCTGGGAAGGAACGTGGAGGTGAAAGTGATTTCCAAAAGGGCAAAATTCCTGAGGAAGTAGTACATGGGGGTCTGAAGGAAGTTATTGGTAAGAGTGATGCTGATGACAGAAATGTTTCCGAGCAGGATCAAGAGATAGGCAATGCCAAGGAACAGAAAGAGGGTGATCTCCCACCGGCGGCTGTTAGCCAGTCCCAGGAGGACAAACTCCACTACAGTTGTGTGGTTCATTGAGACATCACTGCTGGCAGAAAAAGAAAAAAACCTGCTTTGGGAACTGTTGGAAAACAGCTGAACATGGGTCAGTTTGGCTTTGCTAACATTACAGGGCAATACCAACAGCAAACCTCTTGTAAAAGACTGCAGCAACCACAGTTACCACATATTAAAAATCCTGGTCATGTAAAAGGAGTCCCAAGCTCCATTTATAAGACTGAGTCCTCATTCCAGTCAAAATAATTCCTACAGTTCCCTCATGGCACACTTGAGAGAGGTGCAGAAGCTGTTATTGGGTCTCTCTGAATGATCTGACAACATCCACCCTCCAACAAACCAAAACAAACGCCAAATGGCCAGAGTGAGAACTTTGCTGTGTCCACAGACTTACCACAGAGGAATGCAATCACACCACAGACTGACTCTGAAGCAGGTTAGATTGGTGAAAGGACACATTAATGGTGTAAAAGAGAAAGTTACTGCAGGTAGAAGGAGACAGGGAAAGAGATAAGAGGTAGAAGAAGAGAAGAGAGAGAGGTAGAGACTCTTCAGAGAAGAGGCCAGACAGACAGCAATGCTGCAAAGCTGAGGCTTCTGGCTACCACTGAGAGAAGGCAAAATGCACAGAGCAGTGCTGGATGCTACAGCAGGCACCAGTGGGAGAGAGGGAATGGGAACAACTGTGAGGAAATTGCCTGTTTGTTTACCCTCAGCTCTACAGCTCCAGTGGATCAGCTCTGATGCTGATGGACATTCTTTCTTCTTCAGAGCCCCTGTGTCCAAGCACCCCTCCCTCTCACAGCCCCCCACCCAAGCTCAGTGTTCTCTGTCCAGTGACCCTGTCTGTGGCACTGCTGCACCTCTCCACCATGCCATCACCTCCTGAAGTGAGACTTGAACTCTCTGTCTGATGCCCTTCAATCGCAGTTTGTTCTTGCAGGCTTGCCAGGTGCCATCTGGGGTTTTTCAACTGCATTCTCCCTCCTCTTCCTCCCAGACACCAGCCCTCCTTGCCTTAAAAAGAGACCTGTCTTCTTTTGCACTCATGTTATCTATTATGTTATCTGGATATTTTAATCTGGTTTTAGATTCATTTCAGACTGATTTCAGATATTTCTGAATGATTGAAGTAAACAGCAACACAATGAATTTCCAGGAAAAGCAAGCCCATCTTATTTAGCTGATAACCCATATCAAACAAGACACTCAAATTTCCCTCTTGAAATGCTCAACTAAGAGAGAGCTATAAGCTGGGATGGTGCAACCTTTCTTAATGCACTATTCCCATCAAATCTTTCTCCTTAGAGCCCTTTTCCCAGCAAAACACAGGAGTTTATTGGCATCATCTTATGGTTGTTTCTCAAAAAACACCTGTACAAAACTTCCCTCTCTCAAACCATACTAACCATAGGACATACTTTTCAATACCACAGATGGACTGATATTATCTAGAAGTTGAGAGAGGTCCCCTAAGCCAAGAAACTCCCTCAGTAACAGCTAAAGGCTTTTCCTTTAGTTTGAAGACTAAAAGTTCAGTTTTCCAAGTCAATATTCCTTTAAACTTTCCCTATTCTTCAGAAAACTACACCCGAATTCTAAGAAATGCTCCAGGTAGTTACCAGTATATCCACACAATCCAGGATGCTACAAAGAGTATTCTGAGTCTGATCCTGTTCCTCCTTAAATTAGTTTGACAATTGATTTCTGGCAAAAAAAAAAAAAAAATTCCTCTCTCTTCAGCTCCTTTATATAATAGTGGCAGGGTATTACAGTTCTCTGTTTCCTCACTGTGTCAAACCTCAGGGACCAATTAGGTATCAAAATCTGAAAAAACACCTTGGGGGAAAACACTTGTGAAAGAACAGCAAGAGTATAATCAAACCACAGAGAAAATGAGATTGGGAAGGACCTCTGGAGTTCCAATCCTTGCTAAAATCAAAGCAGGACAAGTTGCTCATGCCCTTCTCTCACTAAGTGTGGGTTTCTCCAAACAGGGAATGGATCAACTTCCCTGCAGTGCCACAACTTCCCTGGTGTTTTCATTGTGAATATTTGCTTCCTTTTGTGCAGAAAAGATTTACTTTAAGCCATGACCTACCCCTTTGTGAGAAGTCTGGCTCTAACTTGTCTCTGACTCCCCCTCAGTGGCCAGCTCAGGCAGATCCCTCCTCCTGACTTTGTTTTCTCTCTGCTTCTCCTCAGGTGTGATGTGTCCCAGTTCTCTGATAAACTCTCTTGTCCTCCACTGGACTCACACCAGTCTAATAGCATTTTTGGGGTTTTCTTTGTACTGTGCACAGGTGTACACTGTCACAAGTGCCAAGCAACAAGAATTTAGTGCCAGATCAGCCTGTGAGTGCACCCCTGTGTGCAGTGACCCCTCAGTGTCCCATAGGCACTGCTGGGGTGCTCAGCATGTCCTGCCCAGGAGCCAGAGGCTGTCCAGAGCTGATCCACAGCTGCAGGTGGGGTTCTCAGTCCCATGTGCAGGACAAGGGAGGGAGCACAGCCCCACTGCACTTGGTGCAGCTGGTCCAAAGCAGCAATGTCAGACAGGAATCACAGCATCAGTAAGGCTGGAAAAGACTCCCGAAATCATCAAGTCCAACCTTCAACCAAACACCACCATGCTCTAAAGCATTAGACAAAGTGCCACATCCCCCCAGCTTTTGAACATGCCAGGGATGATGAGTAGAGGGTTAAACCACCCTTTGGTACTTTTGCTGTTCTCTCTTCACTATTAGAAATGAAGTGACTAACGTGGATTCCTAAAGGCAGGAGGAAACACACTCTTGTAAGAACTTGGAAGCCATGTTCATTTCTAAGTCAGGGAGAAGGAGTACCCAGATCTTACTTAAATTGGGACTCACTCATCTCAATCAGCTCATCTGTAGCTGTGGAGAGGAGGAAAGGACAGTCATTATTGAAAACTTCAGCTCTGCAGAATCAAAACTCCACGTTTGACACTTAATACTTTCCCTCTTCCTGAGGGAAGCAATCCAGAGGTTGGGTTTAATTCCTTCACTGCACACCAAGAACAAATAAACCAAATTACCAGTAACCAATTAGTATAGGAGGAAAGACAGGGACTGCAAGCTACAGCCCATCTCCTAACTTGTAATCAAGGTGGGTTGATGTCAATTAAAGAGGAATGATTGCCCAGGGCAAACCAAATGGGGATTGTCCCCTCCCAATGTCGGTTCTTGGTTTGGGATGCACGAAAGGAGAGATTGGCAATTCAGAAATCTGCAAGTGAAATAAGACCTTTACAGGAGTCAAAGAAATCAATGCAGGAACATAGGAAAGGAACCTTTCACAGTGAGCTGCTGAGCATGAAGCAGTTCTGGTGGAAAAGGAAATTTAATCTTTTGCTTCAGTTGGCTGTCCAGGAAGTGGATGAGCAAAACTAAACACTTAAAAACTACCTAGAAACAAAGAATTGTGAACTACGGGGCCATCAATTTAAGATGCCCCAGACCAGAGCGGGTTAGTAAATCTTTGTACCCCTCTGATGAATTGGAAAAGCTTACACAAAGTAATTCACAGGATGAAGTAATACACAAGTGTCCCTTCATTAAAACTGAAACCATTAGTGATGCTGGGGGAACTCAGCAAACTGCCACACAGACTGTCCTGTACACGAGGGAAGCCCTGGCTGAAATAAGAGAAAATCCCACACATAAGGTGTATGAAAGGAGTGAAGAAACTGAGCAGAAAGAATGAAGAAAATGAAGCAGAAACTGAGCATATGTGGAGGGTGTCCCTAACTGGAGGAGGCTGGATTCTGGATTGGATTGGAGGCCAAAGGAAGAGGTGACTGGGGACCAGGGGTCTTGCTGACCATGACTGATAATTGAGCACCGTGGTCCCTGACCCAGAGGGCTGCCCAAAGGGCAGGGGGATTGGACCCATGGAAAGGGGAGATCCCTGCATGGTTAAACCCCCCACAATAGTGGAAAGTGTGCATGTCACCAATTAATGCAATTATTACACCCACAATGACATTCCCCTATGGAAATTGAGGCAAATCCACAGATTTCCTCTCAGTCCCGAGGCCTGACGCACTACAAGTCCACGTTAAACAATCAGAAAAGCACATTATGGCAATCCCTGGGCCTGGAGAAAGGGTGCACCTCACGGAATAACCTGGTTGGAGATAGCTCAAGAATTAGCAGCTGCTGGTCAGAAATTGGGGCTCTGTGGTACTGGTGGTCCTAAACCAAAACCAAACATCAGCAGGGTAGGAGAGGTGCTAAAACCTCCCTCACCAGGTAATTGCTGACAAAATGTGTCACCTTGTGGGAGATTGAGGTACAGTTTGTGGGTGGAGGGTGCTGCAAATGGAAGTCCTGGAGAAGTAATGGACAAATTACCCAGCACTAATCTGGAAGGCTTGATAAGGAACTGGGATAAGATCAAGAGGTGGCCCTCTCAGGAGTCCAACACTGCCATCTCCAGCCCCTCTGGAAATTGAACTGACCTGTTTAACCTGTTCTGAGTTGGGAAATTGGACTCCACTAATCTCAGCCAGTGAGCTGGGGTGTGGCAGGTGGATTTACTGTGGAGGCTCACAGAAAAGAGCCACAGAGATGTGATAATCCCATTCAGTTCCCACAGGCCCCTTTAAATCCTTGGCTGGGTTTGCGGTAGGTACTGGAGCACAAAAGTCAGCACTCCATACTGCTCCAAGTCTGCTCCTTTCAAAATAACAAATGTGAAACCCAACCCATGGCCCTTGGGAATGTGTGCAGGAATTGCTGCAGTAACTGCAGGAGTGCAGCAGCGAGGGCCAGTGGCACAATTCTCTCCTCTGGCCTGCCTGTAAACCTGTGGGAAGTGGATTTGTAGGGAATTCTCCAAGCCTGGCAGAAGGCTCACACAGTGTGCATCTGTGTGCAAACCTGGAGATGAGGAATGCTGACTTGGAAATGCCATGGAACAGGACAGACATTGCTGAGAGAGAAATGGGAATAGGAACAAGTTTCAAAGGATGGCCTTGCAAATAACACTGGATACTTTGGAGAAACAGAACTGTGAAAGATGCATTGTGGTAGGACCCACGAGGGGTAATTTGAGATGATTGGCTTTAAGGCATTTACAGCATGGTGTGGCATAAAGCTGATAGGCCAAGATACACTTGTAATATATTGTAATTAGGAAATAATTGACTTCTGATTGTGATGGTGTGAATTATAACATCTGTATTGTCTCACCCTTCACATGGGACTGAAAACAGAATAAAAGTTTTTAAAACACCTCTCAGTTACCCATCTCTGGGTCAGAAAAGGGCTTAATCCAACATAAACCCAGCAGGGAGCAGTGGCTGACAGTGGATTACCAGCACCTCAGAGCTGACACTGGCCTGGACCAGCTGCTGTGCCTCACACAGCCACAGTGATTTCCACAACCCAGCCTTGGGCCCATCAGATCCCTGTGACTATTGCTATCAAAGACATTTTTTAATGGTTCCCTTATTTTGTGTTAGAGAATGAAGGCATTACTTTATTCTGGGCAGGATGTGCAACAGAAATAATTTCATCCACACATTGTTGGTGATGAAGAAAGACAGGGAAGACTGATTTGGTGATCAGAATCTAAATTTATTGTGGACTACCAATGCTTATATACTGTTTTAGGAAGACTAGCAATGTTTACTACAGTGATTAGGTTAAAATCACATACACAAACTTATGCAAATTACAACTTCTCTTGCTGGCAGAGTGTAATGAAATTTTCTTTTTCTAGTAAACCTCTCTGATTGAATCTTTGTTTAATCCTCAAAGTTCTGTTTGCTCTTGCCAAGGCATCCTGTTATCAAATCCCTTGTGCCAACCAGGTCCAAAGTCCATCATCTGTCTTGCATCCCAGTATGTCAACAACACATTGCCTGGGTGTGCAGAGAAAATCCTGCCATCACACATCACTCTACTTGATTTTTCAGATACTTTTACAGTCAAACCCATGGAAATTCATTGTTCAGTGGTCATTGGTTTCAAGTTACGCAGCTCTTAGCATTTGGTTTCCCATTGGTTATGGATCTCTTGGGCTCTGGTGTTAATTAGGTCCTCATTCCTTGGTTCTCCCATTTTTTCTCAGACCAGGTGTCTCTGACCATGCCAAGGCTGATGTTTGGAGTTGATGTTCATTAATGGTCGTTATCTTTCGTGTCTTTTCTGTGCTGCTCCCAGGCTGCTGAGATGTTAAGCTCATCTCACCTTGAGCTACGACCCTTTGAAAAGAAACTTGAATTCCTTTCCCTCGAGGCAAAGGCGTACAAGACTGACTAAAGTTACAAAAAAATTCTAAACTTTGTATCATTTTCCAACAGCAGGAGGCAGACTGGGATCGTTTCGCTTTTACCCGGGAGGGGGATCAGTGTCCCTTTACTCACCCCCAGCACACCGACACGGCCTGACCGTGCCCATCACAGATCCCCCTGGAGAGGGCACTGAGGAATACCCACATATTGATCATGAATCGATCAGGAGCCACCTGGAGAATCAGATAAATATTATCACCCACCTGGAGAATCTGGGACTTCCCACACAGAAGGTGCTGGTGCCTCAGGATTTTAGTTGGTTTTTTTTTTTTCAAACCTGTACTGCATTAGTGTAGAACTCCAAACTCCCTATGCAGTGTTAGTTACTGTCTTCACATTCTGGACAAACAATCCCTCCAGGCCTGAAACTCAAGGACACCCTACAGCCTCAGGCCCTGGAAAGTACAAACAAAAGTGAGCTGGGGGGAGCAAACTGAGGGTAAATGACTTCATTACCTGCAGCTGTAATTGGAGCATTAACCCTTGATATGTAAATGGACCAAACTTATAATTGTCTGAAAAACTCGTGACCATTGTCCACCTTGGGTGCTGCCTCTGGGAGGCTTTTGACTGCCCAAGGTGTGTCTGTTGAAGGCCTTTAATAAATATATAAATAGATAAAAAAATAAAATTATAAATAACATTTAATAAAATTATAAATATAAAGAAATATTTATTCTCTCAACTTTGTCTAGCCTCTGTTCTAGGCAGCCACTTCAAGGCTTCAGTACAACTTCCTTCCTCCAGGGTTACATTCCTGGGGATATGGTGGAAAGGAGGCTCAGTGTGTGCTCCCCCTGAAACCTTGACCACCCAGAGCAAGTGAAGATACTGGGAAGTGTAAAGGAGCTCCAGCGTGCTTTAGATTTGTTGTTTTTTAGAGAAAACATGTTTCAGATATCTCCATTGCTGCTGCTCCAGCGGCATTATGCCAGGCAAGAAAAGGAGTTGGAAAAATGGATAGTTCTTTCTTTTTAAACTGTTCCAAGTAGGACATCATTTCTTCTCTTACAGGCATTCCATAAAAAGATGATGTGGCCATGTGAAGATGAAGTAGCACCGGGACTGGCGAGTTCTTTGCTGCATTGATTGTTTACATTTGTCCTGTTAGATTCCACCTGTTGTTAAAACCTGATCTAATCACAGCCTGTGAACATTTGCCTCATGTTCACTGCTTTGTGGGTGGTGAGATCTTTCTTCCCTTATCCTTATACATTTTCTTGAGTGGTATCTTTATATTTTTATACCATATTACAATAAATGACATAACACTATATTACTATGCTCTAATATGATATATTACTGTACTATAACATTATATATTACTATACTATTACTATGGAAATCATATTACAATTACTACCAAAATGGTTACATTTTGGCAGTCATTTATAGCAATATGACTTTTTTTTGTGTGCAACCAAACTGCTGTACAATAAACCCTACACGTGCATATTTACAAACACCCATCATTCAGAGCCATCTCACTCTAACCCACCCCAAAGGCTCTGCTAGCAAGGAACTGGGCAGCAGAAGGTGAGGGTAACATGCCTTCCATGATAGGACAATGCCCTTCCCTCATTGCAGAGCCTGTGAGGGAGATGTGCTGCCCACAGTGAGAGCATCCCTCGTTTTGGAGAGACGGGAAGGCTGGAATGATTTAAATATAGAGAAAACTTCTGCTTTGGTTCATTGAAAAGTCGCTCCCACCTTCAGAAACCAAAAAAGCAGCAGAATTGGTTTGGTCTCGGTTGTTTTTGTCAGTTCAGGCTCCATGAGGTTAACACCATGATAGTTTCTGAGGAAAAAAAACAATAAAAAATGGAAAGCAGGGGTTTGCCTTTCCCCAGCTCCAAATAGGGGAACAGTTCTGTTCTCCACCACCTTCGTGGTAGATTCTGGACACTCCTTCGGCCACAAACCCCCGGACATTCCTTCAGCCAGGAATCCTCTGGACACTGCTTCAGCCAGGAACCTCCTCGATACTCCTTCAGCCAGGAATCCTCCTGGATACTCCTTCAGCCAGGAATCCTCCTGGACACTGCTTCGGCCAGGAGCCCCCTCGACACTCCTTCAGCCAGGAACTCCCCGGACACTCCTTCGGTCAGAACCCTCGGACACTCTTTGGGCCACAAGCCCCCAGACACTCCTTCGTCCAGAGCCCCCTGAACACTCCTTAGGCAGGAGCCTGGGACACTCCTTCGGCCACAAACCCCCGGACATTCCTTCAGCCAGGAACCCCCCAGCACTCCCTCAGCCAAGCCGCCTCAGACAAGGCCCCGCCCCCAGCAGCGGCCTCGGTCTCTGATTGGCTTTCGGAATGCACAATTTTCTAATCTGCCCAGCAACAGCCAGCTCTGCACTCTTATTGGCTCTTTGCAAGCACAGTAGCGTGGACTCCGCTTGTGTCTCAGCGCATGCGCGGCTTCCCCTATCGCTCACCGCCACGTCAGCGCGCGCCCGCGCGGTGCGGGAGGGCGGCGCGGCGCATGCGCTAGTGCGGTGGCGGCGGCCATGGCGGGCTCGGTGCGGGCGGTGGCGCGGCGCTTCCTGTCCGAGTACGGCGGCGGCACCGCCGGGCGCCTCAAGGCGCTGGACGCCTTCCTGCTCTACGTGCTGCTCACGGGCGCGCTGCAGTTCGGCTACTGCCTCGGCGTCGGCACCTTCCCCTTCAACTCCTTCCTCAGCGGCTTCATCTCGGCCGTCGGCAGCTTCATCCTGGGCGGTCAGTGCCGGCCCCGCCGTCCCCTCACGGCCGTGGCGCGGCTGGGGCTCACCCGGAGCCGCGGGCGTGGCGGGCAGCCTTGGGAATCAGCAGCGCTCGGAGCTGCCCCCGCAGCCGGGGAGCCCCGGGGCCCTCAGCACCCCCGGCGGTTCCCAGCTCCCCATTCCGCTGCCCGCGAAGCCCCGGGGCCCTCAGCTCCCCCGCCTTTTCCCATCTCCCCGTTCCGCTCTCCTGCTCTGCAGCTGCGGGGCCGGCCCGGAGCTTTGTCCCCGGCTGTCCTTGCAGCTCGGTGGGACCGAGAGACCCTCAGGGACACATGCACGGTGTTGCTCCCCAGGACATCCCGCAGCCGCCCTGTTTGTGTGCAGCCCTCCTCAGCAGCGAGAGCTGGCGGTGTTCAGGAGGGGAGAAGGTTGCAGTGAGATCTGAGAGGCCCTTCCAGGGTCTAAAGGGACTCCAAGACAGCTGGAGAGGGACTTTGGACAAGGGCTGGTGTGACAGGACAAGGGAGAATGACTTCCCACGGCCAGAGGGCAGGGATGGGTGGGATTGTGGGATGTTGGGAAGGAATTGTTCCCTGTGAGGCTGGGGAGGCCCTGGCGCAGGGTGCCCAGACTGCTTGAATTCCTGAAAGTGTCCAAGGCTTGGAGCACCCTGGGATAGTGGAAGGTGTCCCTGGGATTGGGATGAGATCTCTAAGGTCCCTTCCAGCCCAAATCATTCTGTGTTTCTGACACACCCAACAGAGGACAGAGCAATATCCACACTTCTGTGTGAGTCCAGGCCTGCTCTGAGCCTGTTCCCCTCAGGACTCTGGGCACCCTGTGGTGTGTGTGGTGCTGTGGGAACGCTGACTCCATGACAGCCCCATCCAAATTCCCCAGCAGTGTCCTGCTCTTCTCTAGGAACAATGGAGTAACCCCTCCCTGGGGGAGCAGTGACCCATCCTGGGCTGGGCTGACCCAGGAAGGCTTTGTTTTCCTCCATGATTTCCTCCTGTGCTCACTGGTGGCTCCTTCTCTCTCTGCTGTGCAGTTTGCCTCCGGATCCAGATCAACCCCCAGAACAAGGGCGAGTTCCAGGGCATTTCCCCGGAGCGGGCCTTTGCTGATTTCCTCTTTGCCAACACCATTCTCCATCTCGTCGTCATCAACTTCGTTGGCTGAGCTCTGGGAGAGGCTGACAGGTACTGATCTGGGGGGTCACAAAAGGGGGCAAACACAGGGAGAACTAGAATGAGAATAAATCCAGGAGTCCCCTGAGCTCCTTCTGGCCAAGCACAGCTGAGCTGTTGTCCTCTTGGTTGGCACAGAGTGAAGATTTATGGTTTTCTGGTTTTGAGCCTGTCTTTTTTGGCTTTTATAGTTAAAGAGATTAACTAGTACTGCTACAGATACCTACCCACATTCCTCTCTTATGAGAGAGATTCCCCATTCTTTGCAGGAGGAGCTTCGGGAGCTCCAAGTGCTGGGCTCTGTGAGGCTGAGGCATGGCTGGGGTTCGGGTCTGGAGTTGTTTGCAGATGGGGCAGCAGGGGACAGGGACAGCTGGGTGTTGGGAGTGGGGACATGCCCTGTTGTTACTCTTGCAAGGTGCTACAGGATCACTGGGGCTTGGGGGAGCTCTGTGCCCTCTGCTCTGCAATAACATTGCTGATGTTGCCTGCTCTCTTTCCAGGTCTTGAACTGCTCCTGATGGCAAAGCCTGGCGTGGGGAAGTGCCCAGCACACTCTCACCTTCTTCTTTGGTGGAGGAAGGGGACGCAGGGCTCAAGATTCCCCCCCTCAGAGTGTCCTGTGGAGGGGTCTGCAGCCTCATCCGTGTAACTGTGATCCTTTCCATCAATAAAACCCTTTATGACACTGCAGCCTTTTCCATACTGGGGACAAACACAGAGCTTCTCCTGCATCCAGCTTCCCTCTCAGCCATGGCTCCCTGGTTTTTCCTCTCTCCCTGGTTTTACCTCTCTCCCTTCCTCTCTAGCCAGCAGGCTTTTTTCCTGTGCCCCAGTTTTGGAGGGAAGCAGGAAATAAGTGATCGTGGAAACTCAGTTGTCATCCTCCCTTTTCATCTCCCTCTTTCCTGGCTTTTGATCTCCCAGAGTCTGTTGCCAGCATGCCCCTGGGCTTCAAAGCTGGGGAAAATTCAGATGAGCCTGTGGTTAGTGGCCACAAAGGGAAGGAAGTGTCCTCCAGCACCATCCCCAGTACCTACAGAGCCTCCCACATCCCTCAGAGACACGGGGGCCACACCTGGAGAAATAGGGGTCTCCTCAAGCCAGGTCTCATAAGCTCTTGGAGATCTATTTCACACCCAGGATAGCTCAGCTACCTCAGGAGGCATAAAATCAGCAGGATGCTTCTGTGGGAGTGTTGGAAACAAAAAGGTTTTATTAAAAGGCAAAGTAACAAACTCTTTACAGAGAAAAACCGAGCCAAGTGCAAGAGGCCCTCCTGCCCCTGGTAAAACACCTCACAAAAGCCATTGGTTCCTTTGTTCTCTTCTTCTAGTGAATTGCTCAGGTGGAACTTTTTGGCTTCTGTCCAATTAGGTATCCTTAAGTTTGAGGTGAAGTCCTCTAAGTCCTATGAAATGTCTTTTCACCTAATTGAAGAGAAGAACTTGTAAGCTTATTCCTTTTTAAGGGGACAAAAGATGGTTTTGTCACTCCATCAACAAAAGGCACATTTCTCTAACCTGGATGTCCCAGCTGGACTTAGAGCTCACTGAGGCCTGTGGGTGATCTGTGGTGTCAGTGTGCCTGCACTCTGATATGGTGACAGACACAGGGATGTTGGGAGGGTCTGTCCAGCTGGCAGGGCCTCGGGGTGCCACTGCAGCTGCTCTGGGGCCGGGGAGAAGCTGCCCCCTCCCTCAGAATCACAGAATCAAGGCTGGAGGATTGTCCAGTCCATCCGTGCACCCAGCACTGCCACTGTTATCAAACTCCATCACCCAGCACCAGATCCTGGCACCTCCTGAACACCCCAGTGTGGTAAAATCAGGTGACCCCCAACTCTGGGAATGACTGGCATCTGACTCCAAGGCTTTAGAACGCTGGACATTCACTTTATTAAAAATATATTATATTGCATTATACTATTCGTCCTGGTTCAGGGCAAATAATATACTGTAACTATACTACATCATACTTCTAACTAACATTGGGATCAGTTATTGGGTTAAAAGGGAAATAATCTAGGTGTCAGTTCTTAATTGGATAGTTTAGTCTTAAAAGCCCTTGTAGCAGATTGTTGGCCATTTTGTGCCTTCTAATGCAAAGCTGCAGAACTCACAGTAGTGAGACTGTTTCACTGATAAGGAATAATAAACACCTGAGTCTGAACATGAACTACTGTCTCAGGTGCCTTCAATCCAGACCCAGAAAAATCGACAACTGGTACTGCCACAGCTCTTCACTGGACACACTCCAGCCCCTCAAAGTCCTTTCTAAAGGGAAGAGTGCAGAACTGAAGCAGCACTCGAGCTGCAGCCTCACCAGCATCCTACAGGGGTGATCATTGTGAGCACTGCCCTGCTCTTGATGCAGGCTGCTGTTGGCCTCCTTGGCCGCTTGGGCACACTGTTGGCTCACAGCCGGAGCCCGCTGGCAGCCAGCACTGCCGGGTCCCTTCCTGCTCAGCAGCTCTTGAGCCATTCCTCCCCCAGCCTGGAGCTGCGGGGCTGCTGTGACCCCAGTGTAGGAGCAGCACCTGAACCTCGTGCCCTGGAGCTTTGCCCCCTGATCGAGTCTGTTCAGGCCTCTCTGGAACCTTCATGAGGTTCTGTTCTCATGCTTCGTGCTTGTCTGGTTTTCTCTGCAGCTGAAATGCTGGGGAGGTAAAACCTTGAGAGCCTTGAGACTCCGTGGCATGGAAATGTTCCTGTGCCGCACTGAGGAGATGGGACTTTGGATCTCTCATGGCTTCAGAACCTCTCAGAATTCTATTCTGCCTCCTCTTTATCTCCTTTTTAACATTTCCAGCTGTGCTGCAGCCATTAAACCTGTAAAAGTCTGCAACCTTGGGCTCCCAAATCTCTTGTGAGGGGTCAGCATTTTCCCTGTCCTGGATGATGGAGTCTGGCTCTGTGTCAGGGACAAAGAACTCATGCCAGCACTCCTGGAGTTGTCTGCAACGGCAGCAGGGCCGGGAGAGCAGGCAGGGACTTGTCACAGCACAGGTGACAGTTGAGATATGATACACAGAGTATCAGCATACAGCATCAGAAAGCTTCAGCCCATAGAGAGTAACACCACAGCACACCAGAAGGCTTCAAGCATTGACCCTTCTTGTTCTTTAGCCCAATCTTTCATCCCCTCATGTCCAGGAATGTGTCCCCTATGGACGGAGTGACCAAATTATCCTTTGTCTCCTTAAAAAGGAAAAAAGCCCAGAAGTTTCTGTCCTCAACTGGGTAAAAAGACACCTCATAGGACCTTGGGGACTTCACCTCAAACTTAAGGATAGCCAACTGGACAGGAGCCAAAAAGTCCAGCCTGAGCAATTAACTAGAAAAAGAAGAGAACAGAAGAACTAATGGCTTTTGTGAGGTGTTTTACCAGGAGCAAGAACCTCTTGAACCTGGCTCAGGTTTTCTCTGTAAAGAGCTTTGTGTGAAAAATGCCAATCTCTTGTTTTTAAAATTTTTAAAGTTTAATAGTAATAAAATGGTTATAAAAAATAGCAATATAATTAGAGTAATAAACAGTTGGACAATTTGGATTAGGACAATATGAGACAATAAGAACAAAGAGTTATGGACAGTCCAGGTATCTTTTCTGGGCAAAATAAGCCTGAAAAAGCACCCACATTAACAGAGGATTAACCCTTAAAAGCAACAGCCTGTTGCATATTCATACACCTCATCCATGAGGCATAAATTCCATTCAAACAAAGGATTCTGTCTGGTCAGTGCCAACTTCTTCCTCTGAATCCTGATGGTGTCTTCAGGGCTAAGGAGGCAGGAATAAGTTCGTTTCTTCTGATAATGGAGCAATAAATTCTTTTTCTCTGCAAGATTTAGGTGTCCTGTGGCTGCTATCTCAGGGCAAGTACCTCATTTCTCTCTCTTAAAAAAGTATCTTACATAGCATAGTTTCTATTTTAACATTATGCTGTAACCTAAAACTATATTTAACACACTACTTAAGAAAATTAATACAGCATAACTTTCTAACATAACACATATAATATTCATTTTAATATTTGCGAAAAGCCAATCATAAAATACACATTTTTCACACTTGTTATTTTGCCTTTCATTAAAACGTTTCCGTTTCCAACACTACCACAGGAGTACTACTGAAAAATAGAAAATCTAAAACCTGAGGCATCATCCCCACCACGCTTTATAGTGCATTTCTGCCCTCCTTTCCCTGCCCGCTCTATTCATAGCTCAACCCTTCCTGCTGTGCCCAAAACAACTCCCCAAGTGCAGGCTGTGGTGAGGGGAGCCCACCTTCACCTCATCCCACTTTGGCTTGCGGTCTAACGTCCGCTGTTCTTTTCCACAGCCTCCCCCCTCCCTGCCACGTGCCACCCCCATCCCTTGGTGCTGCACTTTCCAGAGGAAGTGGTTTTTGTGGGGGCTGCAGACAAGCACCGGTGGTAACCCAGATCTCGATTGTGGCGTCATGGAACTTGTGCTGTGGCCCCTTCCTGCCCCAGCTGGGCCAGCAGCCCCTTGGCACCTCCTGTGCTGCTGGGTTATTTCCTGGCTTGGCTTTGCTCTGTGGTTTTTGTAGCTTGAAATAAACAAGAAAATGCAGGGAAGGGGGGGCACGTTGTGGTGGTGGGGGATTGGCAGCCTGATATCTGAAAGCGGCTTTGAAGCAGACCTTGCAAATTCAGGGCTTTGCAGGTCACATGCCAGGAGCCATTTTAGTCAAAATATTTAACTCATCTCCCACTTGGCAAATCCTGTCCCTGGGGTCAGTTTAACCTGGAAGAGGAAAGACTCAGGTGTGGAAACAGAAGCAGCACAGTCCTTAACTCCTGCCCTTTCATCTGGGAGTGAGTTTGAAGTGCAACATAAAAAATGTATGATGGTTATTAATTTTACAAAGTGATGCTGAAGGTAAATGAGTATGGAAAGTTTTCTTTCACATCCCTGAAAGTTTCTGGGATGAGGTGAATTGGTTGGAAATCTGTGAAATGCAATGACTTTATAGTTCAAATATGGTTTAGGCAGGTTCTGCAGGCTGTTTCCCAGTGACATGGCAGATTTCATCATGAGTGAAATGTAGCTCCAAGAGCTGCCTGGAATCCAGCACTTCCTCCAGCTGGAGAGATGAGAATGATGTTTCTGCCAGGGGAGAGACAAGAACAAACCCCTGAACATTTGTACTGTCAAATAATCAGGCAATCGACAGGGAAGGTTTAAAGTTGTTCTGTGTCAGTTGCTCTGTCCTCCTGTGACAGCTCAGGTCACCTGCTGCGGGACCTGTAGGACCAAGGCAGGAGCCAGGGAGGCTCTGTCTGTTGCTGTTCAGCAGAGTGGGGTCAGATCCTGGCATGGCCCTCCCACAGAAAGCACCAGGGATTTTGGCTGACAATGTTAGAATGGTGACTCTTTCCAAAAGCAGCTCCTGGTGCAGGCTGTGCCAGCTGGGTGAGGGACAGCCACCCCCACTGTCCAGAGAGGCTTTTCCTGCCACTCTGGGGACTGCTGGGAGGTACACACAAGGTTCAAGCTTTGCAGGGAGTGGGTTTCTGTCAGAGCATTCTTCTCATTTCTCCCCCACAGAGGAACCTCTGGTGATGCCTTAATGGAGAAGGGGTTTTACAGTGACTTCTGTGGGCCAGAGAGAAGGTTGAGAAGAGGATCCATGTTTACCCCTGAAGGAATTTCCTACCAAGGTCATAGACACAGAAACCAAGAAAGAAAGAAGGATAAACAAGAGAAACCTGCAACTGCCCGTTCCAATGAGCACTTTGTGACCAATGAGTGAAGTGTAAACTTATGAGCTTTGTAAGAATGTATAAAAACCATGCAGGCTATAATAAACACAGTTTGAAGCTTTCTGAAAATGGAGTGTGTTGCTTTGTATTGTCTCTGTCTCAACTACGACACCTTAGGATTTTAGCTTTTATATTTTTCATCTATTTGTAATCCTGCCATTCTTTCCTGTAGAACTCTAAACTCCATATCCAGTGTGAGCTGCTGCTTGCCCATTCTGGGCAGACACAACAATTCCTCTCCAGGCCTGGGAGTCAAGGATACCTCATTGCCTCAGGCCCCAAGAGATGGAAACAAAAGTGAGTTGGGGGGGGGAGCAAACTGGGGGTAAATGACTTCATCACCTGGAGCTGTAATTGGAATGCAATTGTGGACCAGTATGCAAATGGACCAAACTTATAGGTGTGAAAACCTGTGACCCATTGTCCATTTCTGGGTGTAGCACATGGGGGGGGGGGGGGGCGCTTTGTCTGCCCAAAATGTGCCTGAAGGCTCTTCAATAAATAGAACCACGTTTTATTCCCTCGATTTTGCCTGGCCTCTGTGTATAGGTAGTCCCAAAAGGCATCAGAAGATGTTGGAGAAATTGATGTCATGAAGGGAGAACATTTCCCCTCCAGACTTGCCAGGGACAGACAGAACCTGGAGGCAAAGGGGGCCCATTGGTGTCATCACTGCAAAGCAGTGCCCTGTGCTGCTGTCACACTCAGCAGCGGGGGACAGCACACCTCAGGGTCCTGTGTACCCCACAGCAGCACCAATTTGCCTCCAGAGACCTGTGACCAGTCCCCTGAGCGTGTCCAAGCCATGTTTTGCTGTCTGCAGCCAGCCAAGCCTGCCCTTGGGGCAAGGGGCTCTCCCTTCTCTGTCTCCCCACTGTCCTCACACAGCTCAGATGTCCTGCAGAAGGGCTTTGTTCCCACCCTCCATGGTGCATCCAATCCCTTCCCTCCTGCACCCCAAAGCTCAGCTGGAAGGGTGAAGCAACGCCCCAAACAATAAATAAAAGAGACAAACAAGTTTCTCATTTTTGGTAAAAATTGTTTGATAACAGTCTAAAGAAGTGCCAAGACTTCTTGTGGGTGGCAGGACAGTTCATGAATTAGCAGCATGCAGATGCCACAGGCAAGCAGAGTTCCAAGGTGGGCAGGTGAATATTTCAGTACATTTTTATGCAATTGTTACAAAAAGGACTTGGGAGATCTCAGGTTGCTAGAAGTAAACAAAAAGAACAAAAGTGGTTTGTATTTTTACTGAATACAAAGCCAAATCTTAAACTGGTTTAAATTAAGAAGGTGCTGTGGTCAAATAGAATTAAAAAATCTTTGAAATTTTGTTTCTGTGATATTGAAGTGACAATTCCACTAAATTTGGGACTTCTGGGAGACCTGCAGCTCATCCTTTAGGGATAAAAAGGGATATCTTGCTCTGATCTAGCAAAGGGTGACAGGACAGGGCATCCGGAGTCAGTCTCCCTTTGCTTTTCAAAATGTTTCATTTGCACCTGAAAAGGCTTCTGGGGTGCACCCTAAGAGATATGAATATCCTAAAGCTACCAAAATAGGGGACAAATTCCCATTCAGATGGTATTTAGCTTGCAGTTTTTAACACACAGCACTGCTCCAGGCAGAAGTCATCATTTTAATGGAAGTCAGAACTTGGCAACGTACAATTATAGCAAAGTGTGCTTCATGCAAAAGAGGCACTGTATGGTGAATGATCCAGACATCTGGAGGGCAGAATGCTGGAAATGTTTCATTTTGAGTAGTTTTATAGCAATGCAAATAAAGCAATTCAGAATATAATGGCTGGAGTGATGTATGAGAACAGCAAGGGGTGTCCCTTGCACAAGGAATATCCCTGAGCTCCCTCTTGCTCACGATGCTCTCTCAAAGCAGATGGGTTTGGTACTTCAGGACTGCTCCACCTGGCTCCTCTCAGTCCTGTAACAGAAACAAAGGTGTGTTAAATCATTATTTGGGCTACAGCTGCACAATTGTAGAGCTGAAGTGTCCAGGCAAGAGAAAGAGAATAAACAGACACTGGAAAAGCTGATATATCAGGATTTATATTAGAGTCAATGACCATCAAGCTTTCCCAGCTGGAGACAGGTGAGGGGAGGAATCTGATGGGTGAATGCAAACAAGGGAAGGGATGGATGTACAAACAGAAGGGAGAAATGTCATGAAGGGAAAAAAATTTCTTATGGACCAGGAAGAGCACTTGAGGGGTGGGTGAGAATGGTGTGGCCAGAGGAATGGAGGGATTCTACTGCTGGCAGACAAAAGAAGTCTGGATAGGCTGCATAGACAGCTGTTCCAGAGAGAAGGAGCATTCATAGCTGAAGAACCAATCCAGATGTTTTCAGACCCCCCCCCAAGCATCCTCACCTTTTTTTTCTTCCACATAAGCACTGTCATCAGCACATTAAAAATGATTGCTTTCATTAAAACGATTTTGAGGCCCAGCTGTGACAAAGAGAGGGTGTTCAGGTGTTCATCTGGAAAAAAAACAAACCAGAAAATGAGAGTTAAAAGAGCCCTGAGACATCCTCATGTCCCAGACTTAAAAGCTCTTTTTAACAAAGTTGCTCCATTGTGTTATGGAGTCAGCTGGTAGGGCAGGAAATGAGATGGGGAGTAGGACTCAGAGACTTTAATTTCTTCCATTCAATAACCACTTAATTATCCAATGTGCCAGTCTGCTAGCCACCTAACTGGTTTTAAATATTGTGCACTGTGAACCCAGGATGCTGGAGCAGCCCTCCTTCCTCTCGCTAAATTTTTTTGAAGATGGGTAGGGGGAAAGCAATTTTGATTTTAATCAAATAACACTATTTTATTTGAATTTTATATTAATCTGAAGTTGCAAAGTTGTTAGTATTTGAAAATATGTTGATCTGTAGTGGAAAAGGAGGGAGCTGTCAGAAAAAACTCACTGTAATTTTAATATTGAGAACCTTTCAGAGAGCTGAAAGGCTGATTGTGTTTACTGATGAGTATTTGATTGTGTTTACTGATGAGTATTTTCCTGAAATGGTGTTTTGGAAAGATTTGCAAAAGCACAGCTGCTCTGAGCAGGGCAGGCAGGCTCTGCTCTTTGAAGGGGCAGAGCAGCAGATCCCTGGACTGCAGCCCTGCCCTGACCCGGGGCAGAGCTGACTGAGGTGCAGCCCTGTCACCTTTGAGTCAGGAACGGGAAAGGCAACACACAGCCTCCAGGTTGTGGCATTCACATTCTCTGAAAAAAATCCCTTCACCCAGGATTGTTCTCCTGGGAAGCTGAGAAGCCTCAGAGAAAAGGAAAACAATTCTTATCTCATTTGCTTCTCCTGTGCTGTGCTCATGTGGAATGTGTTTGGAGATTGTTTACCCACAGGTGATTGTTTCATTGCATTCTGCTGGGAGTTGTTTTCACTCTTTGGCCAATCAGGGCCAAGCTGTGTCAGGACTCTGGAGAGAGTCACGAGTTTTCATTATTATCTTTTCAGCCTTCTGTAAGCATCCTTTCTGGATTCTTGAGTATAGCTTAGTACAGTATTCTTTAATAAAATATAGTATTATAAAGTAATAAATGAGCCTTCTGAGAACATGGAGTCAGATTCATCATTCTCTCCCCACGTCCGTGGACCTGCATTTACAATACTAGGTCTCAGCAGAAGGCTGAATCTGAGTTTATTAGAAACCATTTCTTTTACACATTCTTCATTAGAAACTCCTTCTTTTAGACACCATTCTGGTACAGGTGGACCTGACTGGTCATTTAATCAACATCATTGGCTAATTAAGGAGACACCCTTTGGTAAACATCTTATGAGAAAACAACTGTTCGAAGTAGCAGCTGCAAGGTTGTTTTAATTCATTCTCTCAGCCTTCTCAAAACTCCCCAGAATAATTCCTGGCTTCTCTCTCCCTGTCAGCATCCACACACCCCAGCTGCAGTGACCCCTGAGCACAGAAACCACCTGCTAGCTATGGTTCCATGAGGTGTTTGTGCACCCAAAATAACCCAGCTCTGGAGGCTGAAATGCAGCAGTGCTGACTCATAGCAGTACCTGGAGCCACTCTGGGGTGAGCAGCAGAGTGGTATTTTTCTCAAGATTTGAAACTTGTAACAGCAGCAGCTCTGTGGTGTGAGAGCAAGAACATGACTACCCTGCATAAAATTATCAGCTTGGATCAGCAAGGCTGTATGAACACCACAGCTTTCAGCCTTCATGTTAAAACCTGTGGGGGCCCTTTTGAGGAAATTTTCTGTCTTTTTGCTGCTTCAGAAATAATTTTACAAGCAGGTAAAACTGGCAAAAACTTGTGAAGATGTGGATGTGACAGTCTGGTCAGAGAGAAAGCTAGGTAAGTTTTCCCAGAATGGGCCTGGGAAGCTTTAGGGAGCTGGAGATAAACAAAGATAGTCAGATATTAAAACAATCTGCAAGTGGTGTTTTTTAACAATCTGCTTTGCTGTTTTCCTCATAAGGTTGTTTACAAATGGGCGTCTTGTTAATTAGCCAAACACGTGAAATGCATTTATCAGTTTCTCTGGGTCTGGATTGAAGGCTCCTGAGACAGTAGTTCATGTTCAGACTCAGGTGTTTATTATTCCTTATCAGTGAAACAGTCTCACTACTGTGAGTTCAGCAGCTTTTCATTATAAGGCACAAAATGGCCAACAATCTCTGGTTACAAGGGCTTTTAAGACTAAACTATCCAATTAAGAGCTGACACCTAGATTATTCTCCCTTTTAACCCAATAACTGATCCCATTGTGGACTTTTCTGCCCAATTACAAAATGCCACCCAAACCCATGGAGAAGAAGGAAGAAGAAGCATGAAGAAGCAGCTCAGGATGACACTCTGTTCCCTCCATCTTGCTTCCATCCACAACATACTAAAAATGCCAAAACCTCAATTTCTCCCCAAGCGATACACCTACACTACTCTCTATAATCTATTGCACACTTTCGTGGATTCCAGTCTATCTCGAAGTCTAGGAAATTTTCTCTATGAATGAGGGTCCAAGTCAGTGCTCCCCTGGGGGTCAGGGCACCCCAGAGCAGACAGAGGAATATTCCCTGTGCCCTGGGTTTCCACAGGGTCGATGAAATGACCAATCATGTCCACCTGTAGCAAACTAAGCTATAAAAGGGGAGAGGATCAAATAAATGGCACTTCTGCCATTTGCCTTCTGATCCAACTCTCTGTCATCTCTGACTCAATGGTGACAGGAAGACATTTACTTTAGTCAGGGTGAACTTTTCTCCTAAAATGTTGTGTTACATACCTGTCCTGAAGTGTAGGGACAGCCCCGTGACACAGACAGCACTGGCACCTGCAGAGAATGTCAATAAATTTGATTAATAACAAAAATGTACTTCTTCAGAGGTCTATAAAGATATCTCTGCTTAGAAGAACTAAATTAAGAGTTTCTGGCCAACAAACCCTCTCATAAACACTCTTTTCTCCTTTTTTTTCAGGACAAGCATAAAACATGATCTAATTAAACTTCAGTGTCCCTTTGGACAAAAGAATTTCAAGCTTTCTATCCCCCCATGGTGTGTTCTGCTATGACTGTACCAGTCTGCTGGTCCTTAATCCTGTTTCCACCAAGGAGGAAGGAGAGACAATAAATAAAACCATCAAAAAAGTTTTTTCCTTTCAAGAGAGAGGGGGAAATGGATTTGTAGGGAAGTCTCCAAGCCTGGCAGAAGGCTCACACAGTGTGCATCTGTGTGCAAACCTGGAGATGAGGAATGCTGACTTAGAAATGCCATGGAACAGGACAGACATTGCTGAGAGAGAAATGGAGCTAGGAACAAGTTTCAAAGGATGGTTTTATAAATAACACTGGATACTTTGGAGAAATAGAACTGTGAAAGAAGCATTGTAGTGGCACCCACGAGGGGTAATTTGAGATGATTGGCTTTAAGGCATTTACAGCATGGTGTGACAAAAGCTGACAGGCCAAGATACACTTGTAATACATTGTAATTAGGAAATAATTGGCTTCTGATTGTGATGGTGTGAATTAGAACATCTGTACTGTCTCACCCTTCACATGAGACTGAAAATGGAATAAAAGCTTTTAAAACACCTCTCAGCTGCCCCATCTCTGAGTCAGAAAAGGGATTAATCTGACAAGAAAACAGAGGCCATAAGGCAACATTCCTCTGTCTTGTGGGAGCACAGTGGAGCATGCCTGCAGGGCTGGGAGCTGCAGCCCAGTCCTGCTCACACCAAGAGCACCCAGAGCACCTCCAACCCTGCTCACAGCCCCAGAAATGCCATTACCACTCTCAGGGTCCTCTCCCTCCAGCTCTCCAAAGCCCTCGTGGCTGGCCCCACAGTGCAGCTGATCCCTCCTGGCCCAGTAGGTGGACAGGTAGCTGGACTCCTCGCCGTTGTCTGCAGTTGCCACCCCCACCACAGCAGATGTGTGCTGCTCAGCCGAGTTCACAGTGAGCTTCTCAGGGGAGTAATCTGTGATAAGGCACATTTCCAGACCCTGGGCATCTTTGGAGGTCAGCCTGTAGACTGAGGGAGACGGAGTAACTTCTGCAAGAGGAGAAAAGAAGATAATGGTCAGATTACACATCCACAGTTCCTACAGTCTTACATACAGCCACTTGGAAATGCAGGATTCTCATTATTCTAGTAGGAAGTTGCCTGATCACTGGGATTTTGTGCCAGGACTCCTTTAGAGAGCCAAAGCATCTACAGCAGATGATGCAGAAGCTACTTCTGTTGACTTCTATTGTGTGGGAGACACAGAGAGGCCAAGCAGAATCCCTGGAGCATGTGAAAAGGCTCATGGACATCCACACCTGGATGTCCATACCCAACCCAGCTATTCCTCTTGGGGACAACTCACTGGACTCTGTCACCATGGCCTGGGTGCTCCCAGGGGAGTGTGTGACAGCTGGAGAGAGCCCCTGAGCAGCCTGGCCAGCAGAACATGTCCATGGCTGGAACGTGGTCTTCTGGGTCCCTGCCAACCCAAACCATTCTGGGATTTTGTGATTCTTGAAACAACCCAGGCCCATCCTGCTTTTTCTGCAAAGGTTTGGTCAAATCCACCAAATTCAAAAATAAATAAAATAAAATCCACTAAACCTTCAGGGTGTCCACATTTACCAGCAGTCTGCTGATGGTGCCCCTGCAGCAGAAAGCTCCAAAAGCCACTGCAAAGTGGGAACACGGGGCTGCATTCAGGGACAAAAGGGAAACAAGAAAATGTTTCAGCATGTTCCACCCCATGTACCAAATTTTTACAAAATTTTACTCTGCAGAGGTAAATTTTTGAGTTTGAGGCACTAAAGGCTGCAGATAGATGACACCTATTTTAAGATCTCTGCTCTCTGTACAATCCTACTGACCCTGAATCTTGCTCCCACCAAGGGGGAAGGAGAGAGAAGACAGAGGCAAGGAGGCAACATTCCTCTGTCCTGTGGGACCATTTGTCAGATTAAGCCTTTGTCTCACCCAGAGATGGGGTAACTGAGAGGTGTTTAAAAACTTTTATTCCATTTTCAGTCTCATGGGAAGGGTGAGACAGTACAGATGTTCTAATTCACACCATCACAATCAGAAGCCAACTATTTCCTAATTTCAATATATTACAAGTGTTTCTTGGCCTATCAGCTTTATGCTATGCCATGCTGTAAATGCCTTAAAGCCAATCATCTCAAATTACCCCTCGTGGGTCCCACTACAATGCATCTTTCACAGTTCTGTTTCTCCAAAGTATCCAGTGTTATTTGCAAGGCCATCCTTTGAAACTTGTTCCTAGCTCCATTTCTCTCTCAGCAATGTCTGTCCTGTTCCATGGCATTTCCAAGTCAGCATTCCTCATCTCCAGGTTTGCACACAGATGCACACTGTGTGAGCCTTCTGCCAGGCTTGGAGAATTCCCTACAAATCCACTTCCCAGAGGATCACAGTGCAGCTGGGAGCTGCAGCCCAGGCCAGCACCCATATCTCCAACCCTGCCCACAGCTCTCCACTCCTTCCTTGCCTCAAACCCTGCTAAGCCAGCCACTCACACTGGGATTTCCCACACATATCAAAACACAACCTGTGGTTAAACCCTTTTTTGTGTATTTAGCTTTACAAACTTCTCCTCTGAGCACACATTTCATCTGGTTCTATGAGAAAGTGAATTCCTAAATCTTGCTCATGGCTCACACTAAAATGTTCCAGACACTGCAGTGCTCTCATGATGAATAAATGAAATGTTTTAGACATTCTGTAGCCACAGTGCAGGTTTGGGGCTCTCAGCAGCCCTGTGGCTGCATTTTCCATTGGCCTTCATAGATTTCAGTGAGAGCTTCAGTTCACATTTTCAAACTGATGCAGTGTTACTGTGTAGGACTGAGAGCTGAGTTTAATCTTTGCTTTCTCCCTGTTCACACGCCTCACTGATAAATATTGTAGAAATACTGAAGACATCTTAGCTCCTAGATGAAGAAATGTTCATTTCTTCCCATGGGAAAAGTGCCTCAAAATCTTCTTTATCACTGAAATAAATGTTCTTAATCTGGTCTGCTCCCAGCTGTTGCCACTTCAGAGAAATAGCAATACTTCTCTATTAGTACCATCTCAGGAATAAAAAACCCAAAAATCCACAAAGCCCAAAGGTTCATTCTCTGGCCCATGTTCTGAGCTGTAATTTCAGCTTTGCTCTTGTTGAAGACCCCGATGAGATCTTTGTGAACCATGCAGAAACACAGCCTGATGTCTGCTGAGGCTCCCTCAGCTCCCACACTCCCAGTTGGTGTTTTGGAAATAGTGATTGTTTGTTATGGAGAGGAAGGCAGGAGCTGGTAAAAAGCTTGATGATAAATCCCTGTATAAAATACAGATGAGCCAGGGTAGATCAGTGCCATGGGGTACATGGAAATGAAAGAGAAGAGGAGGAATTTGTCAAGCTGCTCTCTTTCTCTCTCATCACCAGTTCTGTGCTTCCTGAAGAGATAAATATCTACCTCACTCCAAATTAGGGTGTTTTTCTCCTTTGCAATCTGTGCAATGCTTTGATCTTGAACACATAAAACAATAAAGTCTGTTTTGCACAGGAAGCTTCAGCAGTTTTGCAAAATATTAGTTTCCTGTTCTTACTCAGAGTGGTGGCTGCCTCTGTTCTGGTGCTGCAGTTCAGTTCCTGTAAGTTCCTTGGCTTGTTTGCCCACTGCTATGAAGGTTTGAAAACATTTTGGTAAAAAACATCTACTTTAACCACAGCCCTGTGACCTGTTATTCTGGCTGGATGAGCTGGTGCCTGTGCTGCAGATGCTGTACATTTATCACCTCTATTTACAGGAAAGAGTAAATAATGATGTAAATAATAAAAGAAATGAAGAATAGAAGTAAATAATGATGCTCTGAGCTTGCCATGCTGCCTAATTTCACCTTTACTGAAGGATGTCTTCCAGGTAGAGGAGCAGGAGCTGTTGGAATGCTATTCCTGCCCAGTCTACAGAGACAGCCAAGCAGAGGCTGATTTCAGGGGAGCTGAACCCTGTTCCAGCATCAGACTGAGATGGAACCTTTCTTTTCCCCCCTCCAAACAAGCTGTAGTAGAAATCCTGAATTGCTTTAATTCCCAGCTGCTATCATGCAGAAAATGATCAGATTCTCCATTCCTTCCAAAGCAAACTGCATCTCTGGTCAGACTGGAACTGGCGTGACAGAATTTTTGGTGCTCTTTCCACCCCTCAGCCTGAGACATGACATTCCACAGCTGGAATCAAGCTGGAGCTGGTGCCCACCCCAGGAGCACCTGTACCCCCTGCCCTCCCACACAGGCCAATCTACTAGAAAATTATCAGGATCAGAAACACAGGGATCAAATTTAAAAACTGCTCATTCATTCCCTGGTCACAGTTGTGTGGTGTTCTATATTGGGGCAGTACAAGGAGCAACTCCAGTGGGTTAAGAAGCACTTTCTGGTGTTTCCTGTCTGACCTCCAGTGCATGTTCCAAAAGGTCTGCCAGATGTCCTCTGTGGAACCTGTCACATTGTAGGAATGCTGAGGACAGCTTAGCTCCAGGCTGCAGAAATTTTAATTCCTTTCCATGGGGAAGGTCTAGAAAGGGCCTCAAAATCTTCCTTATCACTGAAATAAATGTTCTTTATCTGTTCTGTTCCCAGCTGGATGCTGGGGTGGCTACAGCAAGAGCAGATGAACACATTTGGGACTGGAACCCTTCCTGGACTCTGTCTGGAGACACCCAGGTAGCAGAAGCAGGCCCTAGTCCAGCATCAGCCACTGTCACCCAAAGTGCAGAGAACTCTGAGGAGACATTCAGTGTTTGCAAATATCAATATGCTGCTTCACTGACAGAGGTCAGGCATAATTCTGGTCTCCGTCCAAAAAATGCATTTGTTTTTCTGTAATTACACTTGGGGAAGTCAAACCACCAAAACCATCCAAAGTCCTTCTCACAAAGCTTTTAAAGGGAAGATTTCCCACTGAACCAGAAGTAACAGGGAATTAATAAAGGAAGATACCCAGCATGTGAGGAGAAATCAAGTGCTCAATGGAATAAATAGTCCTCTAGTACCAAACCAGGACAAATCCTGGGATTTTAGCTTGTGTTCACATTCAGAAAAAATTGAGATGAATTTTTTCTTACTGGGAATCAATACCCTGTTTGTGCTCATGTACAGATCTACTCAGGCACCACCTAAACCTCAGGAGAACATTGCTGTGATGTCCTCTGCTGCTTCTTTCAACAATGTTAAGCAAATATTTCTGGGGGCCAGAAGGAGCAATTCTGTTTCTCTAATCCACTCTCTGACAGGTGACTGAGATAGACTAACCCAGCTGTGTAACAATTTAAAAACAAAAAGACTGCAAGTGGCTGCTCATAAACCTCATGAGAACCTTTGTCATTTTCACAAAATGCTTTTCCATTATTTTCTTCCAAAATCAGACTGGTTTTCAGTTGCCAGGTCAAGTATTCTACATAGCAGAGATTTTGTTTCCAGGGGGAAAAATTCTTAGAATCATACAATGGTTATGGATTTTAAAATAGAAAGATCAGGACATATTCTCTTAGGCTATGACTTAGAAAATCCAGTCTCAGCCCTAGTCAGAAGAACCTCCAGTGACCCTGCCATGATGATTTTTTTGCCTTTTCTTTTTGTGTACCTTTTATATATTCTCAGAACTCTTAGCAAGCATATTGTAATTCTTTAAGCCTGGTATCTTAGCAGAGTCCTGGTATTCTCTTAGGCCAGGAGAACAAACATCCTGAAGGCCTCACAGCTGGAAAACCCTCGGCTACCTTGGGAAACCAAGGTTCTGTCCAGAACACATTCTGTAAACCGAGATCAATTCACCTGGGGGGAATACATTTCAACAGGGCAATGTCACACCATTCATTTAAGCTTCTCACTAGGGAATCTTTGTCAGATATGCTAATTTGCAAGGTCTATAAAATTGTATACACAATCAATCATGTGTGTGCATTTCAGAGTATTCCACCTTGGTGAACTGTTGCACCTAAGGGTCCTTATTAAATACTGAGATAAAAATCCTTTTATCCCTTAACTGTGTCTGGCTGTTAATTCAAGGACCAGAGCAAAAGGCACCACATCTACCCAAAAAACAAACGATGTACCAGTCCTGGTGTTAATATGGAACAGAAAGCTCAAACTTACTTGGGGTAACAACAAGCTGGGTCCCAGCTCCAAAGGTGGGTTTGCTGTATCCCTGGTTGGCACACTGGTGCCAGCCTCTACAAAAATGGGGGCAGGTTTCTGCCATGCATCCTGGCAGGCAGGTCAGCAGAGGGGGAACTTCAGGGAGCAATGATGAAACATGCTGGGTTTAGACACTGTCAAAGTACCAAATAAATCTACTGGAAAATTATCAGGATCAGAAACACAGGGATCACATTTAAAAACTGCTCATTCATTCACAGGTTACAGTTGTGTGGTGTTGAATATTTTGGGGTAATAAAAGGCATGATCTGCTTTTCCACCTGTAACATCACCTAAAATTCCAGATCACTGAGCCTTGCAGTTGGGGCCACAACCTTTCAATCCAGCTTTTCTCCTCAGTATTTACTACCTTCAGATAAAGTCCTTTTCTGACTCAGAGATGGGGCAGCTGAGAGGTGTTCTAAAAACTTTTATTCTATTTTCTGTCTCATATGAAGGGTGAGACAATACAGATGTTGTAATTCACACCATCACAATCAGAAGCCAATTATTTCCTAATTACAATACACTCTAAGGGTTTCTTGGCCTATCTTGGTGTGTATTAACAAACTTGCAAATTAGTAAAAAAATCAGGGTAAATGTACCTGGCAAAACCAGAAGTCTTGTCCCAGATCCAAATGTGAGTTTGTAATTACTTCCAGAGATACACAATAGCACAGGCCTCTACAATATTCAGAGCAGCACTGAATGGAGCCTTCAGCACTTAAATACTCCACCAAAAAAACCCTATTTTATCTCTATGAAGAGACAGATCCATTTACCTGGGGCTTTTCCACCTATAGACTTTCTTTTCATGTGGTATTTTGCACTCCCAAACACACTCTCCTTAATATTCCCCTCAATCACATTTGTCCCACTGTTTCCAGAAAGCCACCTGCACCACAGCTTCTATTGTTCATCTTATTTCCCATTTATTTATTCTGCCAGTCAGATTCCTCTCTCAAAAATTAACTGATGTACCAAAAAATTTTAAAATTTATTTATTTACAAAATTTTGTTTATTTATTTAAATTTATTTATTTATTTAACTGCACAGCTCCCCTAGGGGCTGATGGTGCAGTGAAACCTCACTCATCTCATTCTCTTGGATTTGCCATCTGAATTGGTCCAGAGTGATTCCAATAAAGCTGCCATTTAGTCTTTGAGTAAAAAGCTCTTTTTGGTGTGCAATTTCTTTGGGGCAGGGAGATCATTGCTCATTCTGCCACTGAACCCTGAGGTTTCAGGATGCCTTAGGAACGTTCCTCCAGTGTGACCAGAGCAACATCTGGAGCAGCTGCACACAGATATGGTAAATAATGATAAATCTATGGTAAATTTACCATAATGGTAAATCTGGAGACACCGACATGAACTCAGAGCTCTGATTTACAGCTCTGAGCTTGCTGATGGCTCCATATAAACTTGATATTCTCATTTCTCTCAGATGTTTTTGAAGAGGGTCCGAGGGGTCATTTAAAATAAAAGAACTTTCCTCAGAGGTTTCCAGAAGGAATTATTTCCCCATGTTGTTGTTTTTTAACTTTAAGAATAAAATCATGTCGAAATTATCTTAAGAATCACTACTATTTTAAGAAATGGAAACAGTACTTTTCAGGTGTAAACTCAGTCAATTTAGATATTAAACAACCCTAAATATATTTTAAAGAAATTTGGAAAATTTGGTACATTTACAAAAAATATAATTATCTTGGCAATTGTTTCCCTTTTACAAAGGGTCTCAAACAAGAGAAGAGGTGTAGGATTTTGGGGGATTTTTTTTTTCATACATTTGTGGCAGAAACAGTCAAAGCCCACTTCTCTATCCATCCTTTTTTCTTCAGAAAAAATATTTTGAGGTAAGGATCACCTTTCCATCCTTCCACCAAAGCCATCCAGTAATTAGCTTTGCCTCTTGCCCTATTTCCCCTGCACCCAAATATTTCTCCCACCCTCAGTTTTGAGGTTGGTCATGCTGCTCTCCACCAGTTCCAGATCCTCCCTTCTAATGCTCCAAGCTTCACCTGGACATTGCAGGGCAAGGTAAATCAACACAAGCTGGCTGTGACATCAACCTGGTGTCACCCCTGAGCTCCCTGAATGCCTTGTGTTTTTGTCATTGTATTCTCTTTATATTCTGTTTATAAACAGAAACTCACCCCCACGGTTACAGCTCAAGGATCTCCACAGCACTGACCCAATATGTACATTTTTGTGTCCACACACAGTTATGAGTCTGGTTATCCCCAACTATTTCATCCACACAAAAGAAAAGTCCTTTTTACCTCCTACAGCTTTATGAAACCAGCTTCACCCCTCTGCATTTTGCTGGTCTGTGCTGGCTTTCACCATTTCACTTCTCCTCTGCTTGAGGAGGTTGATGTAGGAGTTCCTGTTGAATTTCCAAGACAAATCCTCTTGCACATCTAAAACCTCTGCCATGTTCATTCTCAGGAACAGGGAGGGGAGAATACACTTGCAGCCATGGGAATCACTTGCTCTTAATATCAACTGAAAATTCATTGTCCTGTTGCTAAAATATCGTGGGGTGGCAAAATAACTTGTGAGCTGAAAGAAGAACTTCTACTTGAATTCCACCTGCATTCTACCTTCTACCTGAATTCAGACATACCTGGAGAAACCACGAGTTTGGTTCCAGCTCCAAAGGTAAGCTTGCCATAAGTCCCAGAATTACACTGTGACACAGCCCTTTGCAAAATGGTGCCCTGGGATGGCTGTGCGCTGGGTGAAGGCTGGAGAACATGGCAGTGCAAGGTTTTCTTGGAAGCAGCTCACAGACTCACAGAATGAACTGGGTTGGAAAAGACCTCTGAGATCATCAAGTCCAACCTAAGACCCAACACCTCCTCATGAGCTAAACCCTGGCACTGAGTGCCCGTCCAGGCTTTGTTAAACCCTCCAGGGATGGTGACTGACCCTCCCTGGGCAGACAATTCCAGTGCCCAATCATTTTTTCAATGAATAATTTTTTGCTGATGTCCAACCTGAACTTCTCCTGGTGCAGCTTGAGGCTGTGTCCTCTCCGTCACTGGTCACCTGGGAGCAGAGCCAGACCCCACCTGGCTGCACCCTCCTGTCAGGGAGTTGTGGAGGGTGATGAGGTCTCCCCTGAGCCTCCTCTTCTCCAGGCTAAACAAACACAAGTCCCTCAGCTGTTCCTCACAGGACTTGTGCTCCAGACCCCTCCCCAGCCTTGTTGCCCTTCTCTGGACATGCTCCAGCCCCTCCATGTCCTTCCTAAATTGGGGGCCCAGAACTGGACACTGCACTAGAGGTGCTGCCCAACCAGTGCTGAGCACAGGGGAAGAATCACTGCCCTGCCTCTGCTGGCCACACCATTCCTGATCCAGGCCAGGAGCCATTGGCCTTCTTGGCCACCTGGGCACACTGCTGGCTCATTTCCAGCCTGCTGTCCATCAGTCCCTGCAGGTCCCTCTCTGCCTGGCTGCTCTCCAGCCACTCTGTCCCCAGCCTGTAGAGCTGCAGGGGTGGCCAAAGTGCAGGACCTGGCACTTGGCCTGGTTAAACCTCACCTTGTTGGACTCAGCTCATCTATCCAGCCTGTCCAGGGCCCTGTGCAGAGCCCTCCTACCCGCCAGCAGATCCACACATGCTCACCAGCATTACTGGCTGGTGATCCAGTAATGTTCCCCATTACTGGGAAACCTCTATCACCTCAGCACAGATCAGCCCTTCCTTCAGCCCCATTCCTCTGCCTGCTTAATCCAGCATCTGTGTGTTCTGTCCTCTCTCCACACAGCAGCAGCAGCAGCACCTGTCCATCCCTGTGTGCACACAGCCTCCCAGGCTGTGTTTGGAGCCTCCTGACTGCTGCTGTTGAGTCCCACCAGGCTGTGTCACCTTTCTGCTCTCTCTTCTTGCAATGTCCACCCTCCTTTGCAGGCTGCACTCCATGTTGTAATGATTCACACTTGGAATCTTGGCAACCTGGAATTGTGCAGGTTGGAAAAGCCCCCCAAGACCATGAAGTCCCACCCATAACCCAGCAGTGCCATGCTCACCCCTAAACCATGAAATTTAGCAAGGAGTGTCCAAACACATCCTCCCAATCCCAATTTTGGCCATGTGGGAGACCCAAATCCAGGGGACACCTGGGCCATGGCAGGGCTGCAAACATTGAGCTTCCCAAAGCTGTGCCCCTCCAAACAACCAGGAGCAAGAGAGAAATTAAGCAACTGCACTTCCCAGGCCAAGGGCTTGCTCACCTGGCAGGACTGAAAGCACCGTCCCCTTGCCAAAAATGATTCTGGCTGCCACATTTACACCGTGAGACATTTCATTGCAAAAACTCCCCTGCCAGCCCTGCACCTGATCTCAAAATTGTTCAGGTTGGAAAAGCCCTCCAAGACCATGAAGTCCAACCCACACCCCAGCAGTGCCATGCTCACCCATAAACCATGAAATTTAGCAGGGAGTGTCCAACAAAACCTCCCAAACCCCACAACTAACAGAAAACAGCCACAGCTTGTGTCACTCCCATTTCTCTCTCTGGGTCGTGGCTGCAGTTCTGCAGCTCCCAGCAGTAACCCAGAGATCACTGCTGGAGCTGCTGCAACAGCCTGAACTGCATTTTGCTCCTCCTTTGCAAACATTACCCCTGGTTTTGAGTGGGCTGAAGTTTTCCACTGGGATCAGTGTCCTGTCACCATCATATTTTCTGAAAAAATCCTCTTTGCCCAGGATTCGTCTCCTGGGAAGCTGAGAAGCCTCAGAGGAAAAGGAAAACAATATGATCTCATTTGCTTCTCCTGTGTTTTCCTGCTTTGGAGTGTGGTTGGAGATTGGTTTCCAACATGTGAATTGTTTTGACTTGATGACCAATCACAGTCAGGCTGTGCTGGACTCTGAGGAGAGAGTCACAAGTTTTCATTATTACCTTTCAGCTTTCTGTCTGTGTCCTTTCTGTATTCATTAGTACAGTTTAGTATAGCATTCTTTTATATTATATAATGTCATAAAATAATAAATTAGCCTTCTAAGAACATGGAGTCAGATTAATTCCTTCCTGCCATGGGGGACCCCAGAAAATACCAGTGTCCCAAACCTTAGAAATCTTATTTAGTCTTACACATCCCTGCTCTTGCATTTCACTTACTTGTCACTTTTCCAATAATTCTTTTCCCCAGCACAGACACATTTCCAGAACACACTGGTTAAGCACAAAGTCTCCCACTTTTTCCTCAGAGTACTAAAACCAGCCCAAATTTCTCCACAAATCCACTGCACTGCTCTTGGTGCTGCTGGAGCTCAGCACTGCCTGGGTCCAGCTTGGCTCAGAGGGGAGACAACTCACCTGGGACAATGAGAAGTCTGGTTCCACTCCCCCACACTGGTTTTCCCCAGTTTGCAGAGGTCACACAGTGTGAGAGCTCATTACAAAATGGGCCTCTCCATCCAGCCCCTCAGGGGCTGCTGCAGGGCTGGGATCCCCTCAGCCCGGGGGCTGCCCCTGCCAGGAGCTCTGAGCACCCACACGGATTTCCTCTGGCCTCTCTTTGCCCAAATCTCATTTCTCTGCTCAATCCCTGGGGAGAACTGCACTGGACTGGGGACCCCAAATGTGGCAGAGATGGGAAGAAGCTCCCTCTCAGTTACCAGGGAGCAGTTTGGGATGGCTGCCCCAAAGGCTGCTTGCCCTGCAATGGCAGAGGGAAGGGAAGAACGCCCTGGAGTCAGCCTGGAGCAGGGTCCCTGGCACGGGGCACCTTGCCAGCAGCCCAGATCCCAGCTCTAGGAGGCATCTTGGCAGTGCCAGAGGTGTTCCAGCACTGCAAGGAAATCCTCCTCATAGTACAGCACACAAACCACTAATGATAGTTTCCAATGGCAAGTGACAAAAGCCACATTACATCTAGTACTTAAAATTAAATCAGATAAAGGCCTGAAAGATGCTTTGTATGGCTGGATTTTACGTTGCAAGCAAAATTGACTGGACGACCTTTTCAATTTCTAATTTCTACCATTCTGTGACTTTGTAAGATACAATCCTCTACTGCTTATAAAACAGGAAATGTTACAATTATTATCTATGTCATACGGATTTTTTTTACCTTTCTACAAGACAGAAAATCACAAGGGAAAAAAGGCAGCCAAGTCTGGCTCTCCATTCCAGCTGGACCATTCCTTGCCTTGCCCAGCCCCAGCCCAGCCCCAGGACAGGATTGCTGGGGCAGAGAGATTGCAGCACTCAGGCACTGAGCCCCTGCCCCGGCCACAGGGGACTGCAGCCCTGAGCCCAAGGGGAGCTGGAGCTGCTGTCCCAGAGCAGAGCCTGGGACAAAACCCCAGAGCTGGCCCTTCCCCAGGTACACACAAGCTCTGAGCACAAGTTTATCCATCTGTCTGCCTCTCCCAAACCTCCCCTCTGCTCCTTTGGGCTGATGTACTATCAGCATGGCATTGCCATGCCCACAGCTCATTGTCTAAAGAGCAAATCCTCCTGCTGGAAATGCTTCCAGGCACCAGAGTCTCTTGAAAAAAGGCTCTGCCTGCTGGAACAGAGCAGAGGGCAGGGGGACACATGGGAGACCCAAATCCAGGGGACACCTGGGCCATGGCAGGGCTGCAAACATTGAGCTTCCCAAAGCTGTGCCCCTCCAAACAACCAGGAGCAAGAGAGAAATGAAGCAACTGCACTTCCCAGGCCAAGGGCTTGCTCACCTGGCAGGACTGAAAGCACCGTCCCCTTGCCAAAAATGATTCTGGCTGCCACATTTACACCGTGAGACATTTCATTGCAAAAACTCCCCTGCCAGCCCTGCACAAAGCACCTGCAAATCCATGCACCAGCAAAGCTTCCTGACACCACAGGCTCCATTCCCTGCACAAGGCAACATCTGCTCCCCAGCTCCTGCCTGAAAAGCAGCAGATCCCTTGGCCTTTCTGAATTTTGAGCAGCCATGGGAGACAAGTCCCAGCCATGGCAAGGCTCTCCCAGAAGCAGGGGCACCTGCTCCTGTGCAGGGAGCTCCTGGGCACTCCCAGCTTTGCCTGTGGGGGGGTTTCCAAGGTGGCTCTGAGCCCCGTGGATGCTCCTGGAGCTGGACACACTTTGTGCAGCCCAAAGGCAGATGTCCTGGCTGAGGAAGAGGGGAGCAGGCTGGGCAAGAAGGGCCAAAGCAGCAGATTCTGTTCCTGTCTGGGGATGGCTGGGAAGGGCTCCGGGAGGTGGGAAGGGAGGACAGGGACAGCAGGGCTCAGGAATTGCCCCACTGAGCAGCTCTTGTACTCACCGGGCTGCACAAGCAGGCGTGTCCCTGGCCCCAGGGTCAGTCTGTAGCCCCCTGAGCTCACACAGTCCTTCAGAGCCCAACAAAAACCATCAGCTCTGCTGCCTCTTCCTGCTCCAGGAGCCTGCAGCAGAGCAGCTCCTGCCAAGCACCGGCAGCTCAGGGAGACAAGGATCCCTCAGCCCTGGGAGGAAGGGTCTGGGGAATGCCACCCACAGCAGGGATGGCACCTAGGACTGTGCTGCCAACAGGAGCATTGTCCATTCATCCTTTCCTCTGTGGAGCCAAGGAGCAGCTCCCTGGGCTGGGCCAGACAGAGCCTTCAGCATCCCAGGCTGCTTCCAGAGCTCTGCAGGGCCATGGCAGGAATTGTCCATCCCTGAGCAAGAGGGCTCAGGAGCTCTGCTGGGATGAAGGAGAGAGCAGGGGCTGCCAGGGGAGAGTGGAGGAGGAAATTCATGGCCCTGCTGAGGCCAGAGAAAACAGCAAAATTCCCCAGGGATTGATTCCATCTCCCTCCACTTCCCTGTCACTGGCTGGGGGCTGCAGAACTGTTCCACAGGGGAAAGCAGGAAGCAGCTTTCAAACTTACTGGGATTGACTCTCAGCTGAGTTCCTCCTCCAAAGCTGACCTTGTTGCCATAACCAGTCCCACACAGTGTTTGCCTTCTCAACAAAAACCCTGCCAGTCTCCCTCTGGGCTGGTTCTCTGGAAAGCTGAGCTCTGCTGCCTGGGCATTTCTCTGGCACAGTCCCAGCTGGCCATGCCTTTCAGCCTGGCAGAGATGGCCCCTGGCAGCACCTCTGTCCCCCACAGAGCAGATGCACAGTGATGAGCACAGCTCCTCACTCAGCACCAGGACACTGGCCCCCAAATGAGAGATTTTCTCTTGGCCATTCCTGCACACTCAGAATGTCTTTCCTGCTCCTGGCTGCTCTCACTCCTCCCTTGCACCAACTCCCGCCCTGGGCAGAGCCCTTCCCAACACAGCCCAGGGGTTTTCTTCCAGTGAGGGATGGCTCTGTGCTGTCCTCACTCCTCCAAGCTGCATTTCCACCTCGCAGGTGTCACCTTGAGTTTGGTGTCATTCCCAGAGGCAATTTTCCAGTGGGTGCTCAATTCACACCCAGTGACAAACCCACACACACCCTTCACTCCAGAAAACAGCACAAGGTTCACCACTGAGATCCAGGGCTGGCCTCGTCACCTGCCTCTGTCCCCCACACAGCAATGTCCCTCCTGTCCCAGTCCTGAGCTCTCAGATTGTAAAAACAATCAAGAAATCCATGAAGGTGGAATCCAAACCTCGTGCCCATGTGGGCAGATGAGAAAGAGTCACCCCCAATGCCAGGGGGGCCCAGGTGCCTCTTCCTCCCGTGTGTTTCAGCCCCCAGGACACCTAAGCTGGACCTGCTCAGTGCCTCTCACAGACACTCTGCAGCCAGCCCCAAAGCTGAGCCTGCCCAGCCCTGGCCCTGCAAATGCCACAGCCAGGGCAGCTTCAGCAAAGCCCACAGCCAGCAGCAGAGAGCAAAGAGCCAGAGGAGAGAGATACTTGGCTCTCCCAGCAGAGGTTCATAAAGCAGTGAAAGGAAGGGACAGCAACAATTGCTGAGCTGGGCCATCCTGCCCCACACTCCTGGCTCACCCAGAGCACAAAATGTCCCTGTCCCACCTAAAGCACAAACTATCCCTGTCAGCCCTCAAATGCCTTTGGACAAAGCCCTGGCACAGCTGTCAGACTGAACAGGCTCTGAGGCACTGCTGGTAACCAGAAGAAGGGAAAATGCTCTCCTGAGCCCTTGTCCCAAGGGCAGCTCCCTGTGCAAGGGGCAGTTGCTGTGCATTTCCAGCATCTCAGAACCTCTGCTGAAGCTTCACAGCAGCAGCAGCAGCAGCAGCAGCAAGAAATGAAGGAGCCTCTCTGCTCTCCTGCCAGTCTGCTCTGCCATTGCCACAGCACCAGAGTGCACAGGGTGCCCAGGGGACAGGGAAGGGTTTGGGAGAGAGGAGGCACAGGAAAGCTGAGCACTCACTGGGCTGGATGGACAGGCGGGTCCCCGAGCCAAAGGTCAGCTTGCCATAGCCAAAGCCTGAACTCACACAGCATTTCCTGCCCTAACAAAAAGCCCAAGGAGCCTCCCCAGAGCAGCAGCTCTGCCCCAGGCTCTGCCCAGCCCTGCCAGAGCTGGGCAAACACAAATCCTCTGTGTCTCTATCCCACATCCCTGACTTCTCGGGATGATCAGAACTTGCAGAGAAGCAGGAAGGTGGAAGAGGTTTTACAGTGACTTCTGTGAGCCAGAGAGAAGTTTGAGAAGAGGATCCATGTTCACCCTGAAATAATTTCCTACCTAGGTCATTGACACAGAAACCAAGAAAGAAAGAAGGATAAACAAGAGAAACCTGCAACTGCCTGTTCTAATGAGCACTTTGTTTGTCTCTGGTGACCAATGAGTAAAGTGTGAACTTATGAGCTTTGTAAAAATGCATAAAAAGCATGCAGGCTGTAACAAAAACAGTTTGAACCCTTCTGAAAATGGAGTGTGTTGCTTTGTTTCAGCGCCAAAGTCCCTTGAAAAAAGGCTCTGCCTGCTGGAACAGAGCAGAGGGCAGGGGGACACATGGGAGACCCAAATCCAGGGGACACCTGGGCCATGGCAGGGCTGCAAACATTGAGCTTCCCAAAGCTGTGCCCCTCCAAACAACCAGGAGCAAGAGAGAAATGAAGCAACTGCACTTCCCAGGCCAAGGGCTTGCTCACCTGGCAGGACTGAAAGCACCGTCCCCTTGCCAAAAATGATTCTGGCTGCCACATTTACACCATGAGACATTTCATTGCAAAAACTCCCCTGCCAGCCCTGCACAAAGCACCTGCAAATCCATGCACCAGCAAAGCTTCCTGACACCACAGGCTCCATTCCCTGCACAAGGCAACATCTGCTCCCCAGCTCCTGCCTGAAAAGCAGCAGATCCCTTGGCCTTTCTGAATTTTGAGCAGCCATGGGAGACAAGTCCCAGCCATGGCAAGGCTCTCCCAGAAAGCTGCATGTGGCATTCACATTTTCAGAAAAATCGGTTTGCCAGGGATTTCTCTCCTGGGAAGCTGGTAACCCCCACAGAAGAAGGAAAGCACTTCTTATCTCATCTGCTTCTCCCCTGTTTTGCTCATGTGGAATGTATTTGGAGATTGTTTATCCACAGGTGATTGTTTCATTGGATTCTAGGGTGAGTTGTTTTCACTCATTGGCCAATCAGGGCCATGCTTGGTCGGGATTCTGGAATGAGTTTCCATTATTATCATTCAGCATTCAGTAAGGATCCTGTCTATATTCTTTTGTATAGTTTAGTACAGTATTATATAATACAATATAGTATTAAAAAATAATAAATTAGCCTTCTGAGAACATGTAGTCAGATTCATCATTCCTGCCTTCATCAAGGCAATGCAAAAATACAATAGCTGCTCACTCACTGGGCTGGATGGACAGGCGGGTCCCTGAGCCAAAGGTCAGCTTGTAGTTGCCAGATCCTAAATCACACAGCATTTCCTGCCCTAACAAAAACCTTCCCCAGCTCCTGGCAGCACTGCTCCCCAGCAGACAGGGCTGAATGCCAGGGGGATGCAGCCAGAGCCTGCAGGGAAGAACTGCCATGAGCTGATTGCAGCATCAAGGGCACTGCTGGACCTGCAAGCACAAGCCCCTGGGGGAGAGGCTGCTGCTCATGCTCTGGGCTCCAGGTGTGGGCATCTCCTGCAGGTTCCCATCTCAGAGACTCCCCTGCATCAGCTGCAGTCCATGAAATGACAGCTGGAATGCCCCTGCCCTAACAAAGGGGGCTGAGACACAACAAGAGTGTGTGGAACACTCTGCAGTGGACACTCAAGGACTCTGGACAAAGGACACACAGAAAGCTGCTCACTCACTGGGCTGGATGGACAGGCGGGTCCCCGAGCCAAAGGTCAGCTTGCCATAGTTAGAGCTTGAGTTCACACAGCATTTCCTGCCCTAACAAAAAGCCCAAGGAGCCTCCCCAGAGCAGCAGCTCTGCCCCAGGCTCTGCGCAGCCCTGCCAGGGACATGTGGCTCTCCCAGCAGAGGTTGATGAAGCAGTGAAAGGAAGGGAGAGCAGCAATTGCTGAGCTGAGCCACCCTGCCCCACACACCATGTTCACTCAGAGCACAAAATGTCCCTGTCCCACCTAAAGCACAAATGGTCACTCTCAGTCCTCAAATGCCTTTGGACAGAGCCCTGGCACAGCTGTCAGACTGAACAGGCTCTGAGGCACTGCTGGTAGCCAGAAGAAGGGAAAATGCTCTCCTGAGCCCTTGTCCCAAGGGCAGCTCCCTGTGCAAGGGGCAGTTGCTGTGCATTTCCAGCATCTCAGAACCTCTGCTGAAGCTTCACAGCAGCAGCAGCAGCAAGAAATGAAGGAGCCTCTCTGCTCTCCTGCCAGTCTGCTCTGCCATTGCCTCAGCACCAGAGTGCACAGGGTGCCCCAGGGGACAGGGAAGGGTTTGGGAGAGAGGAGGCACAGGAAAGCTGAGCACTCACTGGGCTGGATGGACAGGCGGGTCCCCGAGCCAAAGGTCAGCTTGTTGGACCCAGAGCCTGAATTCACACAGCATTTCCTGCCCTAACAAAAAGCCCAAGGAGCCTCCCCAGAGCAGAAGCTCTGCTCCAGGCTCTGCCCAGCCCTCCCAGGGACATTTGGCTCTCCCAGCAGAGGTTGATGAAGCAGTGAAAGGAAGGGAGAGCAGCAATTTCTGAGCTGGGCCATCCTGCCCCACACCCCAGGCTCACCCAGAGCTGCCCACAAGGGCCTGGAGCCCTGCAGGAGCAGCCAGGGCTGGTCAGGGCACAGGCACTGCTCAGCATCTCACACATTTCTGGCTGTCTAAACACTTCTCCCCTGGCCAAAGTACGAGAAAAGTCCAAAATTTCTGAGACTATAATATAGAAAATACAGTATAGATATATATAGATAATACAGTATAAATATATTATCTATAATGCGGATGATACAGAATATATAGTATTATAATATAGTATTAAAAAGACTTGTGAGACTAAAATATAGACAGGAACTAATAAACAACTAAGACCAAAGAAGAAATACCATCTCACACATTTAATCCCACAGTTTATCCTTAAAAGCCCTTCTAGAAAGAGAGGTAAAACTCCATTTTTAACTTGTTAGAGAGAAATACTATAAAACTCAGAATCACTGAGTCTACAATATAGATAAGAACTAATAAACCCCTAAGTCCAAACAAGAAATACCATCTCACTCATGTAATGCCAACCTTAGCAGAGAATAGACACAATAACTCCAAACAGAGGTGCCCCAGGGAGCAGTGTCAGGGCAGCCTGTGGTGAGGCTGACAAGGACAGTCCAGGGGACACAAGGGACACTTTGGCAATGGTCACCCAGCGCATGAGCCGAGATCTGCCCGGTGCCAGCAGAGCCCTTGGAGAGCCCTGAGGGTTGTCTCCAGCTGCCAGCACACACCAGAGGCACAGACAGCCCAAGGAGGATGACAGGAATTTCCATCAGAAGGGAGCACTTCACCCAGCTGATTCCCAGGCTTCCCAAGCCATGGGGCTAAAAGCCCTCCTGCTCTTCAACTCCTACACCCACCAGAAATGAGGAAAAGCCACAGAAATGAGGAAAAGCCTCTTTCTTACTTGCTTTCACAAGCAGCTTTGTCCCTTTCCCAAAGGTGACTTTGTAGACATCATTCACACAGTGAGAAAGGAGCCAACAAAAACCACCCTGGAGGCCTCCAGTCAAACCCACAAATACAGCTTGTGTGCCCCAGCCACGGAGAAGAGACCCCAAAATGCAGCTCTTGCTCCATGGAAAGATGGGGCTGTGGCTGTTTCAGTGCCTCCTCCAGCTTCTCCTTCTGCCTCAGCTGCTCTGCAGTCTGGGATGTCCAGAGGAAGGGAAGAGAAGCCAGGCAGTCTTTCAAGCCGGTCTACAGCAGCCCTTACACCACAGCATCACTCTCAAAGAATAATTATTTAAAATCATTGAGGGATTAAAAAAACAAACCCCACAGAAAAGCAAATTTCATTCCCCAGGTTTGAAAGCAAGGGAAGCATATTGTGTTCCCTCCGTGCAATCCCTTCCACAAATTCAAAGCATGAAGTATCCAGGAAATATTCCCAACTCATTGAAAAACTACATTTAAGCTTTCAGCCCAGTTTCCCCAGCCTCTGGCTGTCTGCGGGATCCCAGTGAAAGCACAGCTCCCTTTCCCCAGGCAAAAGGGGGCTTTCTCTGCACAGCATCATTTTGGACACACTGAATCACAAACTGTCCCTGTCAGCCCTCAAATGCCTTTGGACAGAGCCCTGGCACAGCTGTCAGACTGAACAGGCTCTGAGGCACTGCTGGTAGCCAGAAGAAGGGAAAATGCTCTCCTGAGCCCTTGTTGCAAGGGCAGCTCCCTGTGCAAGGGGCAGTTGCTGTGCATTTCCAGCATCTCAGAACCTCTGCTGAAGCTTCACAGCAGCAGCAGCAGAAAGAAATGAAGGAGCCTCTCTGCTCTCCTGCCAGTCTGCTCTGCCATTGCCACAGCACCAGAGTGCACAGGGTGCCCAGGGGACAGGGAAGGGTTTGGGAGAGAGGAGGCACAGGAAAGCTGAGCACTCACTGGGCTGGATGGACAGGCGGGTCCCCGAGCCAAAGGTCACCTTGTAGGAGCCAGAGCCTGAATTCACACAGCATTTCCTGCTCTGACAAAAAGCTCAGCGAGCCCCTGCAGAGCAGCAGCTCTGCCCCAGGCTTTGCCCAGCCCTGGCCTGGCTCAGAGGGGCAGCAGAGGGGACACAGAGCCTTGCCCCGGGTCCTGTGCCTCCCTGGGCTGCAGGGGCACAGCACAGCCTGCCCACGGGCAGCTGGGCCCATGGGAGCAGGCGTGGGGACACTGTGTGCATCCCAAAGTCATCCCAAAAGTCATCCCAGAGTCAGAGGCAGAGCAAGGAGCCTTGGTTTGGAAAGTCCCTGAAAGCAAAGTCAGCCCTGGCTAGGGACACACAGAGATGGCAAAGCCCCAGCCAGGCTGCTGCTCTCGGCCCCCAAGGAATGAGCTCCAACACAGCAGAAAGCACAGAAACAGAGCAGCAGTGCTGGACTTACGTGGCCTAACAGAGAGTCTGGTTCCAGAGCCAAAGGTAGGGACATAAGCAGCTGTTCCTGAGTTCACACAGCATTTCCTGCCCTAACAAAAAGCCCAAGGAGCTTCCCCAGAGCAGCAGCTCTGCCCCAGGCTCTGCCCAGCCCTGCCAGGGACATTTGGCTCTCCCAGCAGAGGTTGATGAAGCAGTGAAAGGAAGGGAGAGCAGCAATTGCTGAGCTGGGCCATCCTGCCGCACACCCCAGGCTCACCCAGAGCTGCCCACAAGGGCCTGGAGCCCTGCAGGAGCAGCCAGGGCTGGTCAGGGCACAGGCACTGCTCAGCACTTCACACATTTCTGGCTCTCTAAGCTCTTTTCCCCTGGCCAAAGTACGATAAAACTCCAAAAAAGGGTGAGACTATGACATAGATAGCAGAGATTCATACAGACAATATAGTATAGATGTATTATCTATAATTTAGATGACATAGATTATTTAGTACTGTAAGAAAGCACAAAAAAGAGCGAGATGTAGAGAAATCTTTCTATAGAGAAATATAGACAAGAGCTAATAAACAACTACGGCCAAACAAGAAATACCTACTCACACATGTAATGCCAACCTTAGCAGAGAAAAGGCCCAACAACTCCACACAGAGGTGCCCCAGGGAGCAGTGTCAGGGCAGCCTGTGGTGAGGCTGACAAGGACAGTCCCAGGGGACACAAGGGACACTTTGGCAATGGTCACCCAGCGCATGAGCCGAGATCTGCCCAGTGCCAGCAGAGCCCTTGGAGAGCCCTGAGGGTTGTCTCCAGCTGCCAGCACACACCAGAGGCACAGACAGCCCAAGGAGGATGACAGGAATTTCCATCAGAAGGGAGCACTTCACCCAGCTGATTCCCAGGCTTCCCAAGCCATGGGGCTAAAAGCCCTCCTGCTCTTCAACCCCTACACCCGCCAGAAATGAGGGAAATCCACAGAAACCTCTTTCTTACTTGCTTTCACAAGCAGCTTTGTCCCTTTCCCAAAGGTGACTTTGTAGACATCATTCACACAGTGAGAAAGGAGCCAACAAAAACCACCCTGGAGGCCTCCAGTCAAACCCACAAATACAGCTTGTGTGCCCCAGCCACTGAGAAGAGACCCCAAAATGCAGCTCTTGCTCCATGGAAAGATGGGGCTGTGGCTGTTTCAGTGCCTCCTCCAGCTTCTCCTTCTGCCTCAGCTGCTCTGCAGTCTGGGATGTCCAGAGGAAGGGAAGAGAAGCCAGGCAGCCTTTCAAGCCAGTCTAGAGCAGCCCTTACACCACAGCATCACTCTCAAAGAATAATTATCTAAAATCATTGAGGGATTAAAAAAACAAACCCCACAGAAAAGCAAATTTCATTCCCCAGGTTTGAAAGCAAGGGAAGCATATTGTGTTCCCTCCGTGCAATCCCTTGCACAAATACAAAGCATGAAGTATCTAGGAAATTTTCCGACTCATTGAAAAACTACATTTAAGCTTTCAGCCCAGTTTCCCCAGCCTCTGGCTGTCTGTGGGATCCCACTGAAAGCACAGCTCCCTTTCCCCAGGCAAAGGGGGGCTTTCTCTGCACAGCATCATTTTGGACACACTGAATCACAAACTGTCCCTGTCAGCCCTCAAATGCCTTTGGACAGAGCCCTGGCACAGCTGTCAGACTGAACAGGCTCTGAGGCACTGCTGGTAACCAGAAGAAGGGAAAATGCTCTCCTGAGCCCTTGTCCCAAGGGCAGCTCCCTGTGCAAGGGGCAGTTGCTGTGCATTTCCAGCACCTCAGAACCTCTGCTGAAGCTTCACAGCAGCAGCAGCAGCAAGAAATGAAGGAGCCTCTCTGCTCTCCTGCCAGTCTGCTCTGCCATTGCCTCAGCACCAGAGTGCACAGGGTGCCCAGGGGACAGGGAAGGGTTTGGGAGAGAGGAGGCACAGGAAAGCTGAGCACTCACTGGGCTGGATGGACAGGCGGGTCCCCGAGCCAAAGGTCAGCTTGTTGTTGTAGCCTGAACTCACACAGCATTTCCTGCCCTAACAAAAACCTTCCCCAGCTCCTGGCAGCACTGCTCCCCAGCAGACAGGGCTGAATGCCAGGGGGATGCAGCCAGAGCCTGCAGGGAAGCACTGCCATGAGCTGATTGCAGCATCAAGGGCACTGCTGGACCTGCAAGCACAAGCCCCTGGGGGAGAGGCTGCTGCTCATGCTCTGGGCTCCAGGAGTGGGCATCTCCTGCAGGTTCCCATCTCAGAGACTGCCCTGCATCAGCTGCAGTCAATGAAATGACAGCTGGAATGCCCCTGCCCCAACAAAGGGGGCTGAGACACAACAAGAGTGTGTGGAACACTCTGCAGTGGACACTCAAGGACTCTGGACAAAGGACACACAGAAAGCTGCTCACTCACTGGGCTGGATGGACAGGCGGGTCCCCGAGCCAAAGGTCAGCTTGTCAGAGCCATAGCCTGAATTCACACAGCATTTCCTGCCCTAACAAAAAGCCCAGCCAGCCCCTGCAGAGCTGCAGCTCTGCCCCAGGCTTTGCCCAGCCCTGGCCTGGCTCAGAGGGGCAGCAGAGGGGACACAGAGCCTTGCCCCGGGTCCTGTGCCTCCCTGGGCTGCAGGGGCACAGCACAGCCTGCCCACGGGCAGCTGGGCCCATGGGAGCAGGCGTGGGGACACTGTGTGCATCCCAAAGTCATCCCAAAAGTCATCCCAGAGTCAGAGGCAGAGCAAGGAGCCTTGGTTTGGACAGTCCCTGAAAGCAAAGTCAGCCCTGGCTAGGGACACACAGAGATGGCAAAGCCCCAGCCAGGCTGCTGCTCTCGGCCCCCAAGGAATGAGCTCCAACACAGCAGAAAGCACAGAAACAGAGCAGCAGTGCTGGACTTACGTGGCCTAACAGAGAGTCTGGTTCCAGAGCCAAAGGTAGGGGCATAACCAGCTGATGCGGAATTCACACAGCATTTCCTGCCCTAACAAAAAGCCCAAGGAGCCTCCCCAGAGCAGAAGCTCTGCTCCAGGCTCTGCCCAGCCCTGCCAGGGACATTTGGCTCTCCCAGCAGAGGTTGATGAAGCAGTGAAAGGAAGGGAGAGCAGCAATTGCTGAGCTGGGCCATCCTGCCCCACACCCCAGGCTCACCCAGAGCTGCCCACAAGGGCCTGGAGCCCTGCAGGAGCAGCCAGGGCTGCTCAGGGCACAGGCACTGCTCAGCACTTCACACATTTCTGGCTCTCTAAGCTCTTTTCCCCTGGCCAAAGTACGATAAAACTCCAAAAAAGGGTGAGACTATGACATAGATAGTAGAGATTCATACAGACAATATAGTATAGATGTATTATCTATAATTTAGATGACATAGATTATGTAGTACTGTAAGAAAGCACAAAAAAAGAGCGAGATGTAGAGAAATCTTTCTATAGAGAAATATAGACAAGAGCTAATAAACAACTAAGGCCAAACAAGAAATACCTACTCACACATGTAATGGGAACCTTAGCAGAGAAAAGACACAACAACTCCACACAGAGGTGCCCCAGGGAGCAGCAGAAGGGCAGCCTGTGGTGAGGCTGAAAAGGACAGTCCCAGGGGTCACAGGGGACACTTTGGCAATGGTGACCCAGCGCATGAGCCAAGATCTGCCCGGTGCCAGCAGAGCCCTTGGAGAGCCCTGAGGGTTGTCTCCAGCTGCCAGCACACACCAGAGGCACAGACAGCCCAAGGAGGAGGACAGGAATTTCCATCAGAAGGGAGCACTTCACCCAGCTGATTCCTTGGCTTCCCAAGCCATGGGGCTAAAAGCCCTCCTGCTCTTCAACCCCTACACCCGCCAGAAATGAGGGAAATCCACAGAAACCTCTTTCTTACTTGCTTTCACAAGCAGCTTTGTCCCTTTCCCAAAGGTGACTTTGTAGACATCATACACACAGTGAGAAAGGAGCCAACAAAAACCACCCTGGAGGCCTCCAGTCAAACCCACAAATACAGCTTGTGTGCCCCAGCCACTGAGAAGAGACCCCAAAATGCAGCTCTTGCTCCATGGAAAGATGGGGCTGCGGCTGTTTCAGTGCCTACTCCAGCTTCTCCTTCTGCCTCAGCTGCTCTGCAGTCTGGGATGTCCAGAGGAAGGGAAGAGAAGCCAGGCAGTCTTTCAAGCCAGTCTAGAGCAGCCCTTACACCACAGCATCACTCTCAAAGAATAATTACCTAAAATCATGGAAGGATTAAAAAAAAAAAAAAAAGGCCCCAAGGAAAAGAATGTTCAATTCCCCAGGTTTGAAAGCAAGGGAAGCATATTGTGTTTCCTCCGTGCAATCCCTTCCACAAATTCAAAGCATGAAGTATCCAGGAAATTTCCCAACTCACAGAGAAACTACATTTAAGCTTTCAGCCCAGTTTCCCCAGCCTCTGGCTGTCTGTGGGATCCCACTGAAAGCACAGCTCCCTTTCCCCAGGCAAAGGGGGGCTTTCTCTGCACAGCATCATTTTGGACACACTGAATCACAAACTGTCCCTGTCAGCCCCTCAAATGCCTTTGGACAGAGCCCTGGCACAGCTGTCAGACTGAACAGGCTCTGAGGCACTGCTGGTAGCCAGAAGAAGGGAAAATGCTCTCCTGAGCCCTTGTTGCAAGGGCAGCTCCCTGTGCAAGGGGCAGTTGCTGTGCATTTCCAGCATCTCAGAACCTCTGCTGAAGCTTCACAGCAGCAGCAGCAGCAGCAGCAAGAAATGAAGGAGCCTCTCTGCTCTCCTGCCAGTCTGCTCTGCCATTGCCACAGCACCAGAGTGCACAGGGTGCCCCAGGGGACAGGGAAGGGTTTGGGAGAGAGGAGGCACAGGAAAGCTGAGCACTCACTGGGCTGGATGGACAGGCGGGTCCCCGAGCCAAAGGTCAGCTTGTTGTAGCCTGAAATCACACAGCATTTCCTGCCCTAACAAAAACCTTCCCCAGCTCCTGGCAGCACTGCTCCCCAGCAGACAGGGCTGAATGCCAGGGGGATGCAGCCAGAGCCTGCAGGGAAGCACTGCCTTGAGCTGATTGCAGCATCAAGGGCACTGCTGGACCTGCAAGCACAAGCCCCTGGGGGAGAGGCTGCTGCTCATGCTCTGGGCTCCAGGAGTGGGCATCTCCTGCAGGTTCCCATCTCAGAGACTGCCCTGCATCAGCTGCAGTCAATGAAATGACAGCTGGAATGCCCCTGTCCCAACAAAGGGGGCTGAGACACAACAAGAGTGTGTGGAACACTCTGCAGTGGACACTCAAGGACCCTGGACAAAGGACACACAGAAAGCTGCTCACTCACTGGGCTGGATGGACAGGCGGGTCCCCGAGCCAAAGGTCAGCTTGTCAGAGCCATAGCCTGAATTCACACAGCATTTCCTGCCCTAACAAAAAGCCCAGCCAGCCCCTGCAGAGCTGCAGCTCTGCCCCAGGCTTTGCCCAGCCCTGGCCTGGCTCAGAGGGGCAGCAGAGGGGACACAGAGCCTTGCCCCGGGTCCTGTGCCTCCCTGGGCTGCAGGGGCACAGCACAGCCTGCCCACGGGCAGCTGGGCCCATGGGAGCAGGCGTGGGGACACTGTGTGCATCCCAAAGTCATCCCAAAAGTCATCCCAGAGTCAGAGGCAGAGCAAGGAGCCTTGGTTTGGACAGTCCCTGAAAGCAAAGTCAGCCCTGGCTAGGGACACACAGAGATGGCAAAGCCCCAGCCAGGCTGCTGCTCTCGGCCCCCAAGGAATGAGCTCCAACACAGCAGAAAGCACAGAAACAGAGCAGCAGTGCTGGACTTACGTGGCCTAACAGAGAGTCTGGTTCCAGAGCCAAAGGTAGGGGCATAACCAGCTGATGCGGAATTCACACAGCATTTCCTGCCCTAACAAAAAGCCCAAGGAGCCTCCCCAGAGCAGAAGCTCTGCTCCAGGCTCTGCCCAGCCCTGCCAGGGACATTTGGCTCTCCCAGCAGAGGTTGATGAAGCAGTGAAAGGAAGGGAGAGCAGCAATTGCTGAGCTGGGCCATCCTGCCCCACACCCCAGGCTCACCCAGAGCTGCCCACAAGGGCCTGGAGCCCTGCAGGAGCAGCCAGGGCTGCTCAGGGCACAGGCACTGCTCAGCATCTCACACATTTCTGGCTGTCTAAACACTTCTCCCCTGGCCAAAGTAAGAGAAAACTCCAAAATTTGTGAGACTATAATATAGAAAATACAGTATAGATATATATAGACAATACAGTATAAATATATTATCTATAATGCGGATGATACAGAATATATAGTATTATAATATAGTACTAGAAGGAATTATGAGCCGAAAATATAGATAGGAATTAAGAAACATCTAAGGCAAAAAAAGATCTACCATCTCACACATTTCATCCCACAGTTTATCCTTAAAAGCCCTTCTAGAAAGAGAGGTAAAACTCCACTTTTAACTTGTTAGAGAGAAATACTATAAAACTCACAATCTGTGAGTCTATAATATAGATAAGAACAAAGAAACCTCTAACTCCAAACAAGAAATACCATCTCACTCATGTAATGCCAACCTTAGCAGAGAAAAGACACAACAACTCCACACAGAGGTGACCCAGGGAGCAGTGTCAGGGCAGCCTGTGGTGAGGCTGACAAGGACAGTCCCAGGGGACACAAGGGACACTTTGGCAATGGTCACGCAGCGCCTGAGCTGAGATCTGCCCGGTGCCAGCAGAGCCCTTGGAGAGCCCTGAGGGTTGTCTCCAGCTGCCAGCACACACCAGAGGCACAGACAGCCCAAGGAGGAGGACAGGAATTTCCATCAGAAGGGAGCACTTCACCCAGCTGATTCCTTGGCTTCCCAAGCCATGGGGCTAAAAGCCCTCCTGCTCTTCAACCCCTACACCCGCCAGAAATGAGGGAAATCCACAGAAACCTCTTTCTTACTTGCTTTCACAAGCAGCTTTGTCCCTTTCCCAAAGGTGACTCTGTTGGCATCATTCACACAGTGAGAAAGGAGCCAACAAAAACCACCCTGGAGGCCTCCAGTCAAACCCACAAATACAGCTTGTGTGCCCCAGCCACGGAGAAGAGACCCCAAAATGCAGCTCTTGCTCCATGGAAAGATGGGGCTGTGGCTGTTTCAGTGCCTCCTCCAGCTTTTCCTTCTGCCTCAGCTGCTCTGCAGTCTGGGATGTCCAGAGGAAGGGAAGAGAAGCCAGGCAGCCTTTCTAGCCAGTCTAGAGCAGCCCTTACACCACAGCATCACTCTCAGAGAATAATTACCTAAAATCATGGAAGGATTTCAAAAAAAAAAAAGGCCCCAAGGAAAAGAATGTTCAATTCCCCAGGTTTGAAAGCAAGGAAAGCATATTGTGTTCCCTCCGTGCAATCCGTCACAGAGACTCAAAGCATGAAGAATCCAAGAAATTTTCCGACTCACAGAGAAACTACATTTAAGCTTTCAGCCCAGTTTCCCCAGCCTCTGGCTGTCTGTGGGATCCCACTGAAAGCACAGCTCCCTTTCCCCAGGCAAAGGGGGGCTTTCTCTGCACAGCATCATTTTGGACACACTGAATCACAAACTGTCCCTGTCAGCCCTCAAATGCCTTTGGACAGAGCCCTGGCACAGCTGTCAGACTGAACAGGCTCTGAGGCACTGCTGGTAGCCAGAAGAAGGGAAAATGCTCTCCTGAGCCCTTGTTGCAAGGGCAGCTCCCTGTGCAAGGGGCAGTTGCTGTGCATTTCCAGCATCTCAGAACCTCTGCTGAAGCTTCACAGCAGCAGCAGCAGCAGCAGCAAGAAATGAAGGAGCCTCTCTGCTCTCCTGCCAGTCTGCTCTGCCATTGCCTCAGCACCAGAGTGCACAGGGTGCCCCAGGGGACAGGGAAGGGTTTGGGAGAGAGGAGGCACAGGAAAGCTGAGCACTCACTGGGCTGGATGGACAGGCGGGTCCCCGAGCCAAAGGTCAGCTTGTCGTAGTTGCCTGAATTCACACAGCATTTCCTGCCCTAACAAAAACCTTCCCCAGCTCCTGGCAGCACTGCTCCCCAGCAGACAGGGCTGAATGCCAGGGGGATGCAGCCAGAGCCTGCAGGGAAGCACTGCCATGAGCTGATTGCAGCATCAAGGGCACTGCTGGACCTGCAAGCACAAGCCCCTGGGGGAGAGGCTGCTGCTCATGCTCTGGGCTCCAGGAGTGGGCATCTCCTGCAGGTTCCCATCTCAGAGACTGCCCTGCATCAGCTGCAGTCAATGAAATGACAGCTGGAATGCCCCTGCCCCAACAAAGGGGGCTGAGACACAACAAGAGTGTGTGGAACACTCTGCAGTGGACACTCAAGGACTCTGGACAAAGGACACACAGAAAGCTGCTCACTCACTGGGCTGGATGGACAGGCGGGTCCCCGAGCCAAAGGTCAGCTTGTCAGAGCCATAGCCTGAATTCACACAGCATTTCCTGCCCTAACAAAAAGCCCAGCCAGCCCCTGCAGAGCTGCAGCTCTGCCCCAGGCTTTGCCCAGCCCTGGCCTGGCTCAGAGGGGCAGCAGAGGGGACACAGAGCCTTGCCCCGGGTCCTGTGCCTCCCTGGGCTGCAGGGGCACAGCACAGCCTGCCCACGGGCAGCTGGGCCCATGGGAGCAGGCGTGGGGACACTGTGTGCATCCCAAAGTCATCCCAAAAGTCATCCCAGAGTCAGAGGCAGAGCAAGGAGCCTTGGTTTGGACAGTCCCTGAAAGCAAAGTCAGCCCTGGCTAGGGACACACAGAGATGGCAAAGCCCCAGCCAGGCTGCTGCTCTCGGCCCCCAAGGAATGAGCTCCAACACAGCAGAAAGCACAGAAACAGAGCAGCAGTGCTGGACTTACGTGGCCTAACAGAGAGTCTGGTTCCAGAGCCAAAGGTAGGGGCATAACCAGCTGATGCGGAATTCACACAGCATTTCCTGCCCTAACAAAAACCTTCCCCAGCTCCTGGCAGCACTGCTCCCCAGCAGACAGGGCTGAATGCCAGGGGGATGCAGCCAGAGCCTGAAGGGAAAATTGCCATGATCCCCCTTATGGGCAAGAGCACTCTTGGATTTGTGGATGTAAATCCTATTTGGAAGTCCAAAGCTGAAGAGAAGAGAAGAGAAGAGAAGAGAAGAGAAGAGAAGAGAAGAGAAGAGAAGAGAAGAGAAGAGAACATATAACCCTATAACTGAAGATTCACCAGCCCAGGAAGGGTGTCCCGAAAACTTGCTGGGCATGGTGCAGTTTTGACCCATGTGAAAGGAATTAACAAGAAATTGGTGCACTTATCAGCTGAAACTGGAAGCTGTGTCCCTCTGCCAATGTGAGTTTGTGCCACAGCTCACACAGCAGTTTTCAGCTCAGCAAGAGCACAAGCTCATCCACAAGCTAAGAGAGAAAAGCAACCCCTGCTGGCATGGCCATGGCACAAAATGTGGTCTGGACCCCACACTGGGTATCTGAAAGATCACTGACAGGGAAATTGAGGACATTCTCTGGTAGACTTGTCTTCAGCTCAAGTGGGAATCAGAAAAACAGAAACATCCACAGACACTGAAGGATTTGATCTGCAGCCTTAGGAGAAGCTGAGACTGATGTAAAAATACAATACAGAGATATTAAGCAGAAAACCCATTAATTTATATTTCTATAGTTGTTGGTGAGAATATGCCTTAAGTAAGTGAGAAACTGGACTGAGTAAGATAGTGAAGAGTCTAGTATTGTAATGTAATTGTATAAAGTAAACTTAGAGTTTAGAAGTTATAATAGAAGGCAATGTGTGCATGTGAGTTAGAAGCCCATTACATAAAAGTATCTGCAGTACAACAAAAGTAAGTAAAAGTAATTGGTTAGAAAAGTAAAACAATTTCTGTGGCAACTGTCTATTGGTTTAGAAAGTTCTATATTACCCTGTCATTAAGAAACTTGTGACTACTCTCGAACTACAGCCAAATACTTACTCCTCTAAAATCTCACAACCTCTAAGATTAATGTTTATCTAAGTAATAAATCGTTCTTAACTTTAAAATAGTACCATCCCTTCATTTCTAGCAACAACAAGGATAAGCTCATATCACTAGTATGACTTTTTGCATCTTTCTTCTTTCTATCTACAATATTGAGCAAAAACTGGTTTAAACCTTACTTGGTTTTACCCTTAGCTGCATTCCACTTCCAAAGGTGAATTTGTTTCCATAGTTATTCACACAGTGTTTGCCTTCAAAACAAAAACCCTTTTTTTCCTCCAGGACCTAATTAGGTCCAACTTTTTTTTTTTTTTTTTTTTTTTTTTTTTTTTTTTTTTTTTAACTTAGTCTACCCAAGTCAACTCCTTGGCAACTTTAACTACATTTCCTCTAAAGACTTCTCCTAGTTTATGGTCTCATTCAGTTTGGACAGAGATGGCACTGACTGAAAGTTTTCTCCTTCATTCATGCAAAAATATCCCACAGCAAAATTCCCCCTTCAGCATTAGATCAGATTAAAAACAGATATCTCCTCCTGGACCTTCCTGCACAAAACACATTTCTTGATTCCCCAAACAGAAAATTCCCTGCCTGTTTCTACCTCTTTCCATTAGACCCCAGATTTTTTTTATTTTTTTTTTTAAGAGTGCAAACCTGGATGGAAACCTCTCTGTAGCCAGAAGAAGAAGATACAGAGCAAAGGCTAAGACAGTTTCCCCAGCAGAGAAGGAACTGCAACCTCTGGGAATTAAGGAGGACCTTGCCTGGTTTCTGGACAAAGGAAATAAAAGAACAGGGAGAGGTCTGCAGGTCTGGGAGTTCCTGGAAACAGGCAGTAGTGAAGAAAACGACTCAAAAATGTCACAGCTCTCAGTGACACATATGGCACAGGAAAATCCAGCCCCACAAGTAGATGTTTAACTTCATAATGATCTTTTTTCCCCTCTGGTGCTAGGTCAAGCTCTGACCTTCAGATGGTCTCAGAAGGAAAGAACAATGGAATTTTAATTCCATTTAAAATGGCTGTTTCAATGCTTTCCTGGAAAGAGAAATTAGGCTTTCCTATCCATAATTCCCCTCAGGTTTTCCACCTACCTGGTTTCACTACCAGTTGTGTCCCACTTCCAAAGGTCACTTTCCAGCCAGATCCTGAATTCACACAGTGACACACTCACTAACAAAAACCACACACAGCTTTGGGTCCCCACAAATACATGTGTTTTCCAAAAGAGATCAAGGGGAAAACAGATTCCACCCTTGTCACATCCATTTAAATCTAAATTAGGATGTTTTGCCAGCTGCATACCTCTGATCTTTCCAGACAGAAACAATTCTGAATGCGAGAGAAATCCAAACACTATTAGCATAATGTAGTTGAAGTTCTTGGACAATTTTTGTAATATTTAGGAGAGAGGAGAATCTCAGCCTTATAATGGGAAACAACAATTTGTTTTTTAGATGTACCTGATTTCAGAATTAGTTTTGTGCCTCTTCCAAAGGTGAATTTCCAGGAAGACTCAGTTATCCCACAGTAATCTACCTTTATACAAAAATGGTAAAGCAGAAAACCTCAGCCTTTAACAGCCAGAACACATTTCAGAAGGGGATGAAATTTCCACCACTTTTTAAAATGACTAACAGAGCTGTTTCTAAAACTTCTCATGGTCTAAAGAAGGAGTCAGACAGATCAGCAGCTAGTCAATCTCAGAAGCTAAGCAAGGCACCAGACCCATCAGAGAATGAAGCAAAGAAAAATTAAACAGAAACTTCCAGAGAAAACCAATCTAAGACTCCCATTTTCCCTGTTTGCTTAGTTGACAATAAATGCAGTAAGGGATGCAAACCCAAGTCCCAGAAAGCAGCTCTATCTAATTTTCTCAATAAAAGAAGGCTATTAATGAATGCCAATCTCAAACACGTTCCCCAGGAGGTTCCTCCAGCTGAGCTGCTCCACAACACAAACACATTCACTGAATTTCAGCACAGCAGCAGTTTCAGAGCTGCTCCATGCACAGCAAACTGCCAGAGTTAGAAGCTAATTGCTCAGAATGTGCTCTCCTCCCCCGTGCCCTCTTTCCTTCAATTGTAAAGAAGCTTTTCCCTCCGTATCCTAAGGAAGATCTGATAAAAAAAACTAAAAGATGCAGTCTGTCCCTGGTGAGGAGATACCTACTGGGCTTTACCAGCAGCCTGGTTCCACTTCCAAAGGTCAGTCTGTTTGCATTTCCTGAGTACACACAGCCAAACACTCCCTTACAAAAACCCCCACGCTCCTCTGCACATTTCAGCTTCCAGGGCAGGAGACTCTACTGTCACCAAAATAAAACTCTATGTGCAAAATGCCTGTGAGGGATCCCCAAAAGATGAAGGCTGGGGCGTCTCTTCTCTGTCCCCTTGCATGTTTTGTGTCAAAACCTTTTACAGGTTGAGAATGATGAAGTGCCCTGATCTTGGGAGGCTTTTTCATAGCCAGAAATTAATTAAAACCCTCCCTACTGAAATCCTAGAGTTGAAAATCCATTTATTTTGAAAGACTGGATTTATTTATCCAATAAAGAAATAAATAATAATGGATTTATTTATCAATTTATTTATCCAATAAATCCATTTATTTTGAAAGCTGTTCTTTGAAAAGACAGATATTCCCAGGAGCTCTGCTCTCCCCAGTCCTGGGTGGTTTTGCAGAGGAAGATGTGACTGGGGACAATATCTGGCAAGGACACCTGGCTCAGTATTTCACATTAGCAGAACTTCTGCAGGCTTTTCTATACCTGTTAACACATCCTAAATCACTTTTTTAATAGGAGAGAGACTTTCCAGTTCTCTGAAGAGCCATCTTCTCCTTTCTTGCACATGTAATTCCACATGTGGGGAGACCTTGTGGTGCTCTTCAAAAGGGATAAATATGAAAAGCACAAGGAAAATGATCCTTTTACACTGTCTGCAGTATCTCCTTCTACCATGAAATACCATGAGCATCAAGCAGCTTGAGAATTGAGACAGCTCTGTAGTTTGGTGAAAGATTTGTCATCTGTCTGGCGCTCCACACTGATTTACATGATTTTACATGATTTTGTCCTTGCATCCTTTGTGTGAGTAGAAACTTACTGTAATTCCTGGAAGGACTCCTCTCATAACAGCTACTCTCCATGAACTCTCAGACATTACAAAAAAACTCCCCAGACTTCTTCTTGCTGCTCAGTTTCCACTAAATGTTCCAGCCACACTCTCATTTCAGCCCCAGAAGCAGCAGACATGGAAGGAGATTCCCTTTCCTCTCCCAGGGTAATTACATGTTACTGATTTCAAACATCTGATTCTCCAACATTTCTCAAAACACTCTTGTTCAGGTTCACTTACTTGGTTTAACACTGAGCCTGGTTCCTTTGCCAAACTGCAACTTTGTATAGCTGCTTCCTGAATTCACACATCATTCAATCCCTTTGCAAAAACCCTTCCTGTCCTGCAAATACACCCAAACCAGGAGAACTCCTGCTCTGTGATGGTTTCTGGACAGGAGTGAACTCAGATAATCCCCTCCCAGACTTACTGAACCTGGCAAAGAAAATCCAGGCATTTATTTGGCATCTCAATAAAGTATTTCAATTCTGTAATCCGTCCAGACAGGAAAACACTTCCAGCCTAACGGCAAGCCTCCATTCCTTGTTCCTCACTAAGAATTCAGACAACATCTGCTCACTGAAATATAAAGATAAGAAAGAGCACTTGACCTTGCAGTTGGATAATTATCCATTCTCCTAACGAGTTTCTGTGATGGGTATGCCCATTTCAGCTCCTCCTTGCATATCCTGAGTTGTTCCATACATGTTTAAGTGGATGAATTGCTTGTGGGAGGTGTTCAGAAATGCAATAATGATGTCCTGAATATAACCCCATGTATTCTCCTTCCTGCACCCAATCAGGGCACACATCACTCACTGCATCCTGAAAAATATTTGGATCATAACAGATCTGTAGGTGAATTAACCTGCACATTGTGATGCTCACTTGGGTGAGCCTTGGGTTTCCTCCTGTCATTTTCTACGTACCACATTTCATTACCAGCATTCCCCCTCCTTCAGTATTTCCTGACATTTGGAAAAGAGAAATGCTTCTCACAGAATTCAGCAAAACCACAGTTTCTCACCTGTAAATCCCAGGCAAATTCTGACAGAAAACATCATTCTGGTCACAAGTCAGGAATGGGGACTTACTAAGATATTGAGCCTGATCTCTACTAAACACCAGCAGAAACCCAGGTGTGAGACTTCTGCAGCATTTGAAATCATCCCAGCTGAAGAAGAATTACACTCTGTGGATCTGCATGATGGAACAGTAATTTGGGCTGACTACATTGCAAAATATCTGGCAGAGTAGGAAGGTAAACAGGTAATAAAAGCTGCTTCCTTAACCAGACTACATTTGTTGTCACAACTACCTGTGTCCCCTGTCCAAGCATCATCTTTCTCCCTCCTGCAGTTGCACTGCCTGAGAGTTCTCTACAAAAGTCATCTCTGAAGTTTGAACTCAGCTAAAAGCATGCTGTGAGTCACAGGATCTGCCTCTAAAGAAAAAGTTGTGCCTTTCACAGTTCAAAATGGGAAAAAACCGAGAACCAGCCAGTCAGATGTACATAAAAATTTTATGGGAAATGCTGTCTGGATTGGTTTTCTTCCTTTCTTCCTCAGGTATTTTATTTAAATTTTGACTGCAAATTGGATATTTTCACATGAAAAAAAGGTTTGTTCTGATTTCTTTCAACAAATTGAAAAGAAAGTTCATTTTACTTTACTAATTTCTGTTTCTCAGGTATATCTGCCTCCCAAGTACCGATTTGATCCCAGATATTCAATGGGCGACAAAGTCATTCAGCCTGGTAGAACAAGAAGACTTTTCATTTAAATTTAATTTCAGATTGGAAGTCTAATGACTTCCAGTTACATATTGCTTGTTGAACTTGCCCAAACAATGGAGCAGCTTTGAACCAGCACTGCCAAAACCTGTGAATGGGTAGGAAATGTGTCCTAGCCCCTGAAAAAGTCTGTGCACTTTGTCAGATGTTGGCTTGGGTGTGAAAACCTGCTCTGGAGACTTGAATACAAACTCCTTTATAAAAAGCACCTCATTGAAATTGCAAGGGCAGAACAGAATTGGACAGACATTTGCAGTTATCCTGTCTGTTTCCACTGTGAGGCTCCAGCAGGAATCTGAATTCATCATTCCAGCTGGGTCTGGCAGAAGATCTCTGGAGCAGAGCACAAGAACATTTCTGCACCCAGCTCTGCTGAGTACTCAGCAGCAGCACAGAACGGGCTCTCACTGGATTTGGGATGTGACAAAACACCATTTTTGATTGAAAACAAATCCTGAAACACTGCTTTTCCTGGAAGACTTACTTGGAAGCACAAAGAGACGAGTTCCTCCACCAAAAGTGACCTTCCTGTCACCAGAAGACACACGGTGACAAAGGCCTTTATAGAAACCACTGCAGATGAACTGAGCAGATTCTGTGGAATCTGTTCCACCGTGGAAGCCAGTGTGAAGCAAAATGCCTTGCTCTGCTGGTGATGGTATCCACAGCAATTTATTTCTGCTGCTTTAAATTTTGCTGAACTAAATCTTATCATGCGTGGCAGTATTTAATACTTTTCTGCTCACTTCAGTAAATATTTTGGATCTGTAAAAGCAAACAAGTCTCCTATTTCACTTTTTTTCCCCATGTAAGCTATTTCATGGGTACAGAAAGACAGTATTTCGTATTGCAACATTTCTCTGCAACCATTATTGTGTCAATATATCAATTATAAAAGAACAAAAAAGGTTAGTCTGAATCATTCCATGTCTGCCCTGGTAACACAGTACATTTGAGAAGGGTTAAGGAAAATCAATAATGAAAAGGTTTTCAGTCTTATGGACTCACCAGAACAGAGATAAGATTCCCTAAACCTTCAAACAAATTAAATATTTAGAAAAAAAAAAAAGAACACAGAAGTGTAATTATTAAATTATCTGTCTTCACTTACTTGGTTTTACAATAATTCTTGTTCCTTGTCCAAAAGTTAATTTCCCAACATTTCCTGTGTTCACACAGCCAGAAAGTGCTTTGCCAAAACCATCCAAAGAAGTATATTTGCCTTTTTAACTCCTCCTTTCCTAGAAGAGATGCCAACTAAACAAAATTGGGAGTAGTAAATTATAATTTCCATAGTTTATTATGGAATAAGAGTCATGGCTTAATTAGAGACATCACCATCAACCTGTTACACCTAATTGTATGCACCCCTTCCTTTTCTTTCTCCTTTAAACTGGAAACTGTTTTTTTTCACCAAGGGGTAATTATCACTCCATCTTAATTGTATGTCTACTTTCAGCCATAAAAACAATTACTTTCCTTCATGAGGAAAAAAAAACAACATTTTTTCCCCAATAGCTTATTTCCATTTGTGAAGGTGAATTACCAGTTGCAGGGAGAACTTAGAATAATGATATGGGCAGTAATAAAAACCTTAATGGACTCAGTTTCTACTGAGTTTCTATTTCATTTGCTGGCAAATATATATGGCTTAAAACTAAAAGAAGTTGCTCCCTGTGAACATTGCCATAACACGCTGCAGTAAATTGCTTCTCCTTCTGTTAAAGGCTTGTGCCACATCCAGTCTCGCAGGCAGGAATATTGTCATCCAAAACTCTGAACCACTGCAGTTGAAATGAAAGCTGCTTTGCATTTATTTCACCCACAGATAAATGAAAAATGGGTATTTTTAAAAACCACTGAGTTCTTACCTGCTCCTACTGGTAGGCTGATAGTCTACCTGGGGATGAAAATCCATACACTGATATTTTCTAAACACTAAAACTGGAGGTTGCAAAAAAAAAAAAAAAAAAAAAAAAAAGCAAGAAAAATTGTTGGAAGATAAAAACACTCAAGAAAATTTCCATCAATAGATTTCAGTGATCAAGGTCAGGTAAGGACATGCAAAAATTCTTCAAAATTATAATAATTCAGAAAGAAGGAATTCACATTTTCCATTTCAAGAGAGGCTCCTACCTTCCTTAAACAGACACCTGTCTTTTCAAACCCAGGCAGCATTATAAAGTTCAGGTTTTGATAAATTTCTGGCACTTACTTGGATAAACAGAGAGTTTTGTCCCTTTTCCAAAAGTCAGCTTGTTGTAGCTACCTCCGGAGTTTCACTGTGACAAAGAGCTTTACCAAAACTGCTGGCAGCAGCTTCTGAGTGAAAGGAGATTTTCAACTTTGATGTGTGCTCACAGATCTCGCAGGGAGTTTCTTCTCAAGCTTTCTAGGTCAAAACCTGACCTAGAGAAGGTGATGAGGTCTGGAGAAGGGGGCTGGAGTGAGGTGATCTTTAAGGTCCCTTCTAACCCAAACCATTCTGTGACTGAAATGCTTGAAAAAAAACCCTCATGACAATTCCACACAGTGAATCCCAGAGCTGTGGGATCCTATCTCATCAGCCCAGCTCACATCTATGACAGATTGTGGTCCATCCTCCTGTGATAGCAGCAACTGTAGAAATCAGAATAATTAACTGTGAGCAAGAAGATGAACGAGAAAAAGCAAGACAGGAGTGGAACTTTCCTCCAGCACTTTATCCATCCACCTCAGTTAGTGCTTATCTTACCCCAGCTTCCACCAGCCTGCAACATCAGGCATCTCACATCAAAACTGTCTAAACTTCTGATCCAAGTGTCCCCATCCCCTGAACAGCACCAAAATGATGATGAAGCCTTAAGGATTTATTCCTCTGTAAGATATGAATTTGCCTTTGTTCTCACATTTCCAGTTTTGGGGGGAAAAAACCCCAAACCCAAACAATGAAACAAGACTAAACCCCAAAACCAACCAAACCAAACAACAACAAAACCACAAACACTTCTGTAATCTTCTTGTATATCTAAAATTATAGACAGACCATCTACAGAACAACTCCTCTGTTTCTGCCTCTATTTGCATTCCAGCAGATGCACAGAGATTTCTAGAAACTGGCATGCACCCCCCAAATTCAGTATTTTCTTTTTCTAGCCTACACGAGGCCAGCTACACATCAGTAACTCTGACAACTTACATGCAAACAGAAGAGTGGAATATACTCAGAAAATTCTTTTTCCTTCACATTGTTTTTTTCCTTATTCCTCTATTATACTCACTTTGATTTACCCTCAGAGCAGTCCTTGTCCCAACAATGAGTGCACTGCCATTTCCAACATTCCCACTGCTGTGGGAATCATCACAAGACCACCTCAAAATGCCACTCTTAATTCTGATTTAAAAATCTGTGGAAGTCACACAATTCCAGGAATCTTTTACTGTTGGTTCATAGTACTCTGGAATGATCAGGTTCTTTACTATTCTTCAGAATTCCTTGACTTCATTGTTAAACTCTTCCTTGATTGAAATTCATTTTCTCAAAACTGGTACATCACAACTGTAAGGAACTTCACAAAAACTCAAGAAATTTTGCAAAAACCTGAACTTAAAAACTTGCTGAGTTCTCACAACTCAAAGATGAAGAATCACTTGTTTCAGCCTGGTGTAAAACATCCTTTTCTTTAAGGCACTTCTGAGTATAATTCCAATGAACTCCATGTAGAACAGCTGCTTGAGACAACCACATGCTTCTGCTCCAGCCACTCTCCCTCTCAGAATTCCCCATTAGAATTTCACTATAAAACTACAAAAACACATGTTTATCACCCGATGGGGCTGTAGGGGCTGCTCTAGTGCTGCCGAGAGAAAAACCACTAAACTGTGCTGAAAGCAGTGTAAATGGGTCACTTTGGCTTCAGGGACACTGGGGTACTGCTGATGATTTCCTGAGGATAAAAACTGATTTTCTCCTCTCAAGTTTAGCTGTAAATCAGGAGATTTAATGGAGATGTTTTCCCACATTTGGACTCGGTCAGTGTATTCCTCATCTTTAGGGAGAAATAAGCTTTTAGACAAAAACCCCCAAACAAGCTCAGAAGTTCTTATGCTGAGTGGGTTTAGTGTGAGATATAATCCCTTGACAAAGCTGGTATTTGCCACAAGTGTTTTCAGTACCACAGAAAGGTTTGTAAAATAACTGAGTTAAAAAAGAAGCAAAGCGAAGCAGACTGATGCATGTCATTCATTTTTCACCTCATGCACGCTTCTAGATCTTTTTCAAATTGCTGATGTACAGAAAAAAAATTGTAGGATTTTAATCCAAATTTTCCTTTCTCAAATGTAACTTCAAAGCCTTCCACACAGGACAAACAATTCTGCATGGTGTCTCTGTCTCTGAACAGGCAGTAGCTTCCCAACCCTTTCTCATGGAACACTGCACTGGCAACCACAACCAGTTTGTCCAGCCAGCAACAGGACTGAATTTGCAGAATGACATCAAACTGAAAACATCTGATTTGTTAGCAAGGATCTCAGTTGCTACTGGCCTTCAGAAGTTAAATAAACTTGAATCAAAATAAAAAGAAAAAGACATTTTTAGATTAATAAAAATTTAAAGTAAAATAAAAGCTAGAGTAATAAAAATTAAATTTAAGTGGTCATCTCTGTGTATTAAGTTCATCTAAAATGCACAGGGAATAATGTGATATAATTTGCTTCTATCCATCCATTAGCAATGTTTTTTCCACTCTTTCTTACTCAGCTGTATTTTCTGTTCTGAATGATATCTCTGGGGAGATGCCTCATTGCTACATTAGACTAAAGCTTTGAAAGCAGTTGTTGTAATTAGAGTTTTACTGATTATCTTAATTCCTTCATCTTAGTATCTGTTTATCTTAATTTCTTATCTTAATTATCTTAATTTTACTGCTATCTTACTTCCCCAAACTGTTGTTGGCAGGGAAGTGATTTGTGCTTCTGTCATTTTTTCCCCATTTTGGAATTGTAAATGGGAGCAAATGGAAATATCATCCCCGCATTCCTGCAGCCAAAGAGGAGCAGCTCACCTGAAAGCACTGTCAGCCGAAACCCAGACACAAACTGGAGTGTCTCAATGAGCGTGCCCACAGCAGCTCCACCCTTTACAAAAACTCCTCCTCCCTCCTCTCATGAAATTTAAGATATTTCCATGGCACATCACGATTTTTAACTATTCCTTATCACATAGAAGTAATGATAATGTCTGTTTTAAAGTGATTTGAGAATTATACGCAGGGATTAAATATTTAAAGCTGTGAAAGATCCATGAAAAGATCAGCAGCTTTAAAGCCAGCCACTCTTTTCTTGGTATGGTAACTATGCTAACTGGCATGATTGTGATGAAATCAATAATTCTGTGCTACTTTCTAAAATAACTGAATACATGCAGACTTTCCTTAGAGCAAATAGAAATTTAATTCAAAACTTTTACTTTTCCCAGGAATGCAATCTCTCTTTCCATGTCCCACTCTATACAGGAGAAATACATTCTGTGTGGACATTCAGGATCTGCTGAAAAAAATCTGGGCATCCCTTCCAGAATAGCTCACTCCATCACTTCCACTCCAGTCAAGCAGTCTCAAAGTACATTTACTTGCAGAAAACAAGAAAAAGGAAAAAAATTAGAACCAGCTGCTGATGATATTTTCTTCTTGGCTGACAAGAAGAGCCAGGATTTTGTCTTTACTCAGGGTTATCCTGGCTAAATTGAAGTGTTTGTGGTTCCTGCTCAGCAGTAATTCCCAGTGTGAGTAGAACAGCACTTCACAAAATAATCCCTCCTTATCCTGTCCAGGTGAGTTTTTCTCTGTAGGTCAGCCACAGCACAACTGGCATTTGTAACTTTCTCAAGTGCCATTCCCAAAATTACTGTACAGCACAGTGAGGAAGGAAGTAGAGGAAAGGGAATGATTATTGTTCAAATTACAAATTAAGTGATGAGAAACCTTTGTGTCTGCCCATGTAGAAATGATTTCTATACAAATTCATTACTTTTCCAAGCCATCCCCTATGTGCAATCCCTACCAATATTTTCAGCTAAAAGCTGACTGAGATGAGGAAAGAAAAAGAGCTGAAAAGCAGCAGATCACATCAATAAAGGGTTTTAAATATTTCACCCAGATTTTCAAATACACAAACTTGCTCAACAAATGGGAACTCTCCCACTGATGCTACTATAACATACATATTCAGAAAACTTTATATATTTCTATAAAATGGATAGAAAAACTTTTATTAATTCAAATTCATTTAAAGACAAGAACAGGCCAGTTCTGTGTATTTAAATCATTCCATCCCCTTCCAAATCCCTGCACCACTTTGCTACAGAACACGATTTAAGGGATTTGATTGCTGTCTCCTTTTTCACAGAGTGAATTATCAGTATCTTATCCAGGTTTGTGTCATGCAAGCAGACTCACCTGCTGGCAGAAAAAGCCAGGTTCCCAAGCAGAACTTGATGTGAGAAGCTGCAGTGAGAAACCCCTCGGCAGACATCCAAGCACTGGAGCTCCTGAGGGCACCTCAGCTGAAGGAAAACATCATGAAAATAGCAGCAGCTTCCTCACAATATCCTTGTCCTGGCGCACCAGGCACTCTGGTACTTGCATTCCCGAGTTTTCTTATCAGCCTCTTCATTGCCTGAAGCCAGAAGCTTGGGCTGCATTCCTTGCTGGTTCAGACTTGCTGCTTGCTTAGCCAGGCATCCACACCTCTGGAAGACTTACTTAAGTGTAACAGCTTCTTGGGACACAAACCCATTCCTTAACCCCATCAAGACATCTTTCCTCCAGCCCAGGAAATTTTGAGCACCAAGTTTCTTGAATAGGTTGTTGTTCAAAACTCCTCTAGAAATACTGAGGAATTTTGAAAGCAGTGCTGCAAGTGCTGCCTGTATTCTACTCCATTTCTTCTGTTACAAATCACTTCCAGATGCAATCCTGCTTTAGTTTGAACCTCCAAATGCAGTTTTCCAGCTCTTTCAGCTTCCTGATCCCAGGCTTTCCAAAGCCTCTCTATCACTTAGCAAGAGTTTCCAACTGCACCTGCAGGCAAGGCCAGAATGCAAATGAAAAGCAGAGAAGTTTAATTTGTGGCATGTGCAGGGGAAACACTTCTTGTGGGGTTTCGGTGGTTTCTTTGATTGGTTGGTTTTTTGGTTTTGTTTTTTTTTCCTCCTGCTTGAGCTATTTGCTGGATTTGATGAATTTGAAAGTGTTGTGATAACAATAAACACTTTGGCCAGAAGAGAGCAGGAGAGATTAGAGAAAGAAGTTCAGTTTACACCAGTAGATCTAATTTTACCAGGAACTTTTTAGTATTTGGGGGAAACAGAACACACTGGTCAGAATATACCCAGCAAATGCAGAAATATGATTATTACATTGCATTTTTAATGCTGTATAAGAAAACAGAAGTACTCAGTGGCATAAAAAGCTATTTTTTTAAAAAAGCTATTTTGTCCATTATCATGGAGTTTTGTACTGTTTAAGTGAAAAACAAGAAAATAATACATTTATCATCTTATCAAAACTTGTCTAAAGGTTTATGTGAAGAGAAAGTAAAACACAGTCTGGTTTACTCTCTCAAATAAAATGTTGAAATTAAAAAGAATATTAGGAGGAAAACCATTTTAAAGAAAAAAAGGGGGGGAATATTTTTAAACCTAGTTCCATGTATTTGAATTACTTCTAGCAAATTAAAACTCACAGAAGTTTTGAGGTTTGCTTTGAGTATCCTTTTAAATATATGCCCACCCTTCCTCCCAAACACCAGGGGCTGCAGCAGCTGCAGTGATGGACACAGGTAGAGTTCTGACACCCAGCCTGGCCTTACAGCAGGAAAAAAGGAGCAGCATCAGCCACATCCCCTCCAGAGCCATCTGAACACCCTTCCTGTGCCCCTGTGGCAGGAAAGTACTAAATAAAGCCCAGGTCAGGTTGCTGTGCTGTGCCCAGAGGTGGTCAAGCGCCTGAGGGTGAGGAATTCTGGCCCTAGGGCACATGGGAAAAACCCCAAGGATTTCTGCAAGGGCAAGGCTGAGGCTTTGATATGTGCAAATTCAGGGGGCTGAGTTGCAAAAGGATCAGGTAATGAAGAAATGTTGATACTCTCCTGAACTTCTCCTTCTCTCATATTCCTGATGGCTCTGGGAAGCCAATCCACTGAAGGAATGCAACTGGGATTTCTGCCTGGTGCTGCCAGAGCCTGTCTGGCTCCATCCTTTGTGTTTTGGGCACAGAAACTTTTCAGATATTGAATCTTGCATGAATCATGCCCATACCTTTCTGCAGAAGCAAGAGAAGTATAAACTGGAAGCATAAACACTCCTCTACGTGGATATAAACAAAGATTTGAGAGAAAAATATTCTTCTTAGTAGCTGGAACAGTGCTGTGTTTTGGATGTAGTATAAGAATAATATTGATAACACATGGATGGTTTAGTGTTCACTCTAAATACAGTTTTCAGTTTGCTATTGAGCAAAGTATTCTCCCTGCTATTCAGATTTCCTTGTCGTTCACGATGCTTTCTCATGTAACCTCTCGGGAAGAGGTTTAATCTTTCAGGATGCTTTTAATGCTCTCTGCCACAGGAGAGAGCTCTCACCATTTTGACTTGCTCCGCAGGACAGATGTCAGGTACCACACTCTGTGTGAGACTGCTGTGGTTTGAAAGACAGGTGTCTGCCAAGGAGGGCAGGAAACTCCCTTGAAATGGATAATATGACCCCCTTCCCTCTGAATTATTATAACCTTGAAATTAAGGGGCTTCCTGGCAAAGATATGGGAAAAATAATAACAGCCATTCACTAATAAATTCATGTATAACAAGTCACACAAACAGCACCAAGCAGAAGCAGCCAGCCGGGCCCGGCCTCTCTCGGCCGCAGGCGCTTTCCCCTTGGTGCAGTTCCGGTCACAGCCAGCAGGGGCGCTGCTGGCTCCCGGCCGGGCAGGGCAGGTGCGATGATTGCCCCGCTCCAGCAGGGGGCGCTGTGGCGCGAGCTCGTCTCCCTCATGAGGCGATGGCGGCTCAGGCGATGGAGGAGAGGGGAGGTGGCTCCCTTTGCAAAACTCACAGGAGCAGCCAGTCTCAGGGCCGCTGCGGGTGGTGAAATGTGCTGCAGCAGCCTGTCGTGGTGCAGGAGCCTGTCTGGATGGTAAAAGGAGCTGTAGCAAGAAGCTCAGCGCAGCAGCTGGAACGGCAGAGGCAAGCAGATTCCTTGGTGGGGCAGGAACAAAATGGATCCAAAACTCCATTTTGTAGCAGGAGCTGTGGGGTGTCCCAGCGGGCAGGGAGTGGGGTTATAGTGGAGGGAAGAACCCAGAGCTGTGGCAGAGAAGCCATGGGGCCAGGCAGAGACAGCCCAGCTCCCACACGGCCATGGAAAGTCCCTCAGAGGTGGCTCAGGGGCTTGGAGTCCTGTACCCCCCATTCCTCCTCACCCTGAGTGGATGATGAGGGTCCTTTTGAGTGAGGGAGGGTGTTGATAATGTCCCAGTCCAACAGCTACTCTTAGGAGCAAAGACTCCCCCACAGGAAGGAAGAAGCAGTACGGGGCTGGGTTCTGGCAGTGGCAGTGAATTCTTCCCAAAGCAATAAACAGCTCAACTGTTCTCCCCCAATGCCAACAGCAAGAGAAGCTAGGAGCTGTGTCCTTGCCCCCAATCCAAAATATCGAGGTATTTCTGCCCTTCCCAAGAGAATGCCCCCTCAGATATGATAGTGTAGCCAGCTGCACTCCTCCCCCACCCCTTTGGCTGCATCTTTTGTCTCTCTCAAGTACAGGTCCTTCTTGTCTCTTAAGAACAAATTTCCTGAGAGAAAAAAACAAAAATTAAAAGTCCTAACTGTCAACAAAGATTCACCAAGGGGGAGTAAAAACACATAAGAGGTGCTGGAGGAGAAAATTTTCCTAAAATTACTTTAAAAGTTTTATTGAAGTTCCCATTGTGGGTTGTCTTGTCACCAAAACTGTGGAAAAACTGAAAACTCTCCAACAACAATTTTCTGTTAGAGAATTAAGGCATTACTTTATTCTGGCTAGGATGTTGTTCTGGCCAGGATGTGCAACAGAAACCCTTTCATCCACGCATAGTCTGGGTGTGCAGAGAAAATCCTTCTTTCACAAGGTTTTGACTAGATTTTTCACATACTTATACAGTCAAAACCCATGGAAATCCATTGGTTCAACGTTTACACAGTTGTGGTGGTGCATTCTCCTCTCCAGACTGCAGTGTGATCTCAGAAATGCTTGTTTGGCCTTGCAAACAGCACCTGGGCTCAGCTCTTTCCAAGATTATCAGGAATCCTATCTGCTCCCAGGAATTGCTAACAAGTTGCTGTTTTCCTTATGACCCGGCTTGGAAAATGTTTCTCTGGCCTGAATAGCACAACATTCCTATTTTCACACTTTCAAAGAAGGTGCTGAGCCAAACTGTGGCCAGGATGGGACGTTGTTATGACTAAACCCACTCTCTTGTGACCCTGTAAGCAGTGCTCCAAAATGAGGCTGGTTGAGCTCTGCTGGGCAGTGGGCTGTGAGCAGGAATCTTCCTCTGAGGGGACCTCTCAGAGCAGCAACCCTCAGGTTTGTTACACCTGGGGGATCCCTGAACCACAATGTGTCCTGGGCTGATACCCTCACTCTTCCAGGCCACATCCTTCTCCCGCTGGAGATGCAAAAGTGAGTATTTCACTGACCTCTGAGGGGAATTGTCACAGGTACCTTGCTGCACTGACTCTTTCTGTCTGTGTGATTTGCTAGAGCAAACCTGAGAGAAATGCTGCTTTTTTAGATGTTTAAGTACCTCAGATAGCTAAGTATTCGGCCCTGTAGGTAAAGTTAGATTAGAAGTTTACTTAAGTGCTGCTAAGTGTTGGTTTTTTGTTAAACATAAGCTAAGTTTTGCTAAATATCCTTTTATTAAGTTGCCAAGTTTGAACTGAAGATATATTTATAAGTTAGGTTAAATGCTGTGAAGTGTTTTGATTGTTGAAGTTCAGCTATAAATAAAGTTTAGGTTAAGTTGGGTACAAGTTAAGTGCTCTCCCTATGTTAAATTACTAGATTTAAGGTATCAGTTAAGCTAAAGAACTGTTGAGTGCTGTTATTAAGCTTTTAGGCCATGTTCCTTTTCATATTTGCATGCAGTGTCTTTTCACACGCACACAGCCCCACACACCCACAGCCCTACAGAGTTCACAGTTCGTTCATGTTTTGATTGTGTGGATTTTGTTTGGTTTTGCTGTTGCTTGTTTTCCCTTGTGCCTTATTTGTCCTGTAAGTAGAAGCAACTTGCCCTGCTTTGTTGCTTAATATTAAATCTGATTTTTGCTCATACCTTGATGGAGACTTTTTAAGCAATCTCAAACACTCTTGTTTGAGAACGCAGTTTTAAGTATTTAGATTCCTATTGCTTATTGATCCCTGGGCCATCAGTGATACTGAGGTTCTCATTCTTCATTCTCTTACCCATATTTCCCAGAGCAGGTGTATCTGACCAAGCCAGGGGATTAATGGTAATTATCCCTTGTGTATCTTCTGTGCTGCTCCCAGGCTACTGAGATGTGAAGCTCATCAGGCCTTGAGCACTGAAACACTCCTCAGTAAAACACTTCAGTCCCTTTTCCCCTGGGCAAAGGTGAACAAAACCCCTGACTAAAGGTATAAAAAGGAATTTTGTACTTCTTCTCATTGTCCCCAGTATGAGAAAGGTGTCACAGAAATGCAGAAGGATTGAATTAGAAAGGACCTCTGTGTCTCCCTGCTCCAGCAGGAGTGTCTGGAGCTGTTTGCCAAGGGCCATGTCCAGGTGGCTTTTGAATGTCTTCAGGGACAGTGGCTCAACCCCTGGGGATTTTCAAAAGCTCTATGAGCACAATCAAACATGGACACATGTAGAAGAAAAAGCCAGTACTGCAACAGTGTATTGTACCAAAGAGTTCTGCTTATCATCGTCCTCCACACCTTTGGTATCATGGGATCCTTTACAGGACAATATTGTTTTTTCTCAGATGTTGGGATAATTTCTCATGCAAATGTGCTGCTTTAACAGAGGGTATTTTAATGTAGAGCACGGTTTCCCTACAAAACTTTCCTCACCTCGTATCAGGTGGCAGAGCTGCAGATTTGGTACCCTGCTGGGGAATTAACCGCAGTAAGACAATCTTACTATTGGACTGCACTAAAGCTCCAAGTTGTGAGATTTCTTCTGGAAACACTTCTGTTCTCCTGTTTTGTTGAGCTGCATGTTCTGCATTGCCAATGCCAAGTGAAAAGCCACTGCTCAGTGGGGACAATCTGGGAGCCTCTCAGGAACTGAGGCCTTCAGGTCAATGAAACACTCACTGCCAGAGGGGCCAGCAAAAGCAGGTTTAACACAGATTTGCCAAATTGTGGCACAGTCCAACAGCAACGCTCACTCTGCAGCTTTCCTCCATGGATGAATCAGGGACAGGAACATCCAACTGGAATGAATTTGGAAAGATTGATGTGGGGACTGGGGGCAAGAAGGGGGCAGAGCTGTTAAAGGAAGTCCCTGCCATTGAGTCATGAGGTGCAGAAAGGACTCCCCTGCTTTCTAAACTCCTTCTCGAGTAGGTGGGGATGGATCCAATCTGAGTCCCAGACTTCATCAAGACTTTGTGACTAAGGGATTATAACAGCACTTAATCATTGCCCTTTCCCTCCTGTGCATCTGATTCCACTGCTTTTGTGTAATGGAGTATTCTCAAAATAGAAATGTGCCTGAGAGATTGGGAAAAGCTGTGGAGTGCTTGAGAAAAAGGTTCTGGGTGTCATTGGAAAATCAGTATGGAAATATTGGTGAACGGCTGCCCCTGATTGATGTTATGGTGGTGGAATGCACTAAATGAGCATTTCACTGGATTTGGATTTGCCATGCAAATTTCACAGAGCTTCTGCAAGGGCTGAGGCTCTTCTCTGGGTGTCTGCAGGGCCTGAGGGGGTGAGCTGAGCAAGCTGCCTGCAGCAGCCCTTGCTGTGTCCTGTGCAGAGGCTCTCTTGAAGGCTGCAGGAACTCAGGCAGGGGGAGCAAAGCCAAATTTCCCCTTCAGGATGTGGTTACCTTGTGTTTTCAAGAGCAGGGGAGGGTTAATGCTGCCTGGTGCAACTGAGTCACAAATGGTGACCACAGCATCCTGCCTGTAGCCTGTGAGAGGGCCATGAGCTGGGGAAGGTGTGGGCTGGGCTCTGTTAGGCATGAGCCAAGTTGCTCTGGAAACTATCACTCCATCAAACCACCCCACATTATTTTCTGGTGGCCCCTTGCTCCCATCCCTGAGTGCAGAACAACAGCAGGGTTTCTTCTCTGCTGGTAGGAGCATTTTCCTCCCTCGTGCCTTCAGCAGGGACTCTCCTCACTGGAGCTTCTGCATGGGCCAGAGAGACACTGCCCTGTACAAAGTCTGCAGAAGAGAAATTCAGCCAACAGGAAATCTGCAATATCAAAGCTGTGTTTCTGATCCCCGTGGGCTTTAGGACAGTTGGATTTCAGCAATTTCCACCCCAGCTCCTGAAGAAGAAGCCCAGAAAACCCACAGCATTTTGGCCTGGTACATCTTTATTTTTGTCACTACTGCAGGAATCTGAAATGCACGTGCAATACATTTGGCAGAAGAAATACAGGTTAATAAAGAAATGAGCATCATCTAGTTGAATGAAATCACTCTAAATTCTATACAGCTCTTCCTATCTGCAATACACACTGATTATATCTATCAAAATCCAAAGCTACCAAAGGCAGCTACTGGGCTGGAATTCCCTCAGCAGTGCTACTCCAGTTCCACAGGCAGAAACACAACATGCCTGGGAAAGGTGCTTTTCAAAGGCCATCTACCTAGAGTGAGCACTGGAGCTTTCAAAGCTGCTGAAGCAGGCTGGACACTGGTGTGCAAATGCCAGAAGAGTGGGGAGATCTGCTTAGCAGGAGGATGAGGATAAATCCACTCTCCTCAGTGCTCAGAGAAGAGGAAACAGCCAAAGCACTTCAGACTCTTCAGTGTAACTCAGCTGGCCAGGCAGGAGTGCACAGTGTTCCATGTCTTCAGGGGAAGGTGCTGCCTTTTGTCCTGGGTGGTGTCTGTCAGCAGTGCTGCCCCTGCTTGTTCCACCCCCTTGTGCTGCTGGCTCATGTTCTTTCCGGCTCTTCTTTGGGTTCATTTCTCATGTCTGGAAGAGCAAAGGGAGGTTTATAGTACATTTAATGAATTTGGGCCTCTGAACCACTGCTTGATTACTGCCAGATGTGGACAGATATACTCACAAAAGTTAGGCTGGACTATCTTTTGTTCCTCTTCAGATTCTTTGATTTTAAAATCCTCCCCCTTCCTCTCTTTCCTCCCACATGTTTTTATTTTGGGATCCTTGCCTTTGAATCCTTATTTGTCTGGATTTTTCTCCAGGCTTTTGCTCTGCCATTAGATATGGTCAATGAGAAATTTCTTAGGCTGTTCAGGTAATACCAGAGTTTCTCTAGCAAACAAAATTTGGGAACCAGCCTCAAGAACTGAGCTTTGAATACAGAAAAATGCTTTTTCCTTTGTCCTTTGGGAGTCAGGCTGGAATTGTCTTAATTGCTTTTTTAGGGGGGTAAGTGGTTTTCTTGTGTGTGGTTTGGTCATTGTTGTTGTCTTTTTGCCCAGAATACCTGAAAGGGCTGTGAAATGGAATCAGGAGCAGATGAATAGGCATGATTCCTTGTGGGGCTAGGTACATACCCAGGGACAGGAAGTCACTCCTGGCACATGCTTCCAGGCTTTGCAGACACCAAGCTGTGAGCTCCCTTACCTCAGGAAAGAAACAGCTTGATACTCATGAGGGCATTGAAGGCGATGCTCTTTGCCAGCAGGACTCTCAAACCCAGCACAGCCATGGACAGCATGTTCACTCTCTGCTCTTCAGGATCTGCTCAGTGACCAGAAAAGAGGGGAGAGATCATGGTCGAGGTTTTGGTGTTGTGATCTTGGCAGAAAGTGGGAAATCCACAGGTGACAGTTCCAGGGAAAGGAAGAGCAGCAAAGGAGCAGCAAAGGAGTAGCCCGGAGAGAACATGGCAACAACAGGGGAGCCCAGGGTCTGTCTCTGCTGCTTTTTGCTTCCTAGGGCTTGTGTGCAACTGCAGGAGCAACCTTGCAACAGCAGCTGAATGTGTTGTGTCTGCTGATTGTGTTGTGTTCTGAGTCCTCTGCCCTGGGGAAAATACCTTTCCATGCCTTTATCCCCCCCGAGAGCAAAGTAACTGCACACCCTGTTTGGGTAACTCACCTTGTGCTGAGGGCTCTGTGCTGTAACTGGTCCCTTCCTCACCCTGAATGACCTTCAGGACTACAGAAACAATCCCACAAAATATAAAATGTGATTTAGTAAAAAACCTCACAACATGCCCCACTTTGAACTATTGGTTGGTGTTGGATAGGCTGTTCCAGCTTGTGCTGCAGCAGGTTGCTGCTGCAGGGTGAAATATGCAGTCATAAGGAAATTACTGTTTTAATCAAATAGATTGCGTCTTCCCTCTTTCTGCCAAATTTATTAAACAGTTGCAACCATTTCTTTCAGATGCTTTGAAACATCTTTCAGCGCTCCCTGTTAAAATACCAAATATGTTTCAGTTTTCTGCTGGCTGCCGATGGCAACGCTGACTAGCACGAGAACACCAAGCCCCACAAGACATTGTCCCTAGGAAAATGCTGCACCTTTGCCACCAAACTGTACCTGGCTGTATTGTTACCATGCGGCTGTCGAACTTGTCCATGCAGATCACCTCTGTTGTGTTCTGTTCCTCAGAGCTGATGGTATGGAAAACTGTTGGCAAAGGTGTTGTTTTCACAGTGGTGCCATCATCTTGTGATTTAGTTGATTTCTCCACAATGACCTCTAGGATAGAAGTTTTTGGACTGTATGTTAGACACCCTATGGTTTGGGCATGGCTGATTTTACTGCAGGCTTGCCTGAGTGCTGAGTCACTTAAAACTCACATATACTCAGCTCTGACTAATTTGTAACAATCCCATTTACTGTCTTTTATGTCATTATTCCGCACCATAGGACACACAAGTAAGGAAAGAAGATTGCTTAAACTCACAGTCAGCTGTCTTAAAAGGAAACAGTTGCTCTCAAAAGAATTTAGTTGCCAACAAGTCACTGTTGTGCCACAATTTGTTTATTTGAGAAAATACCCATTCTTCTAGGTCAGGTCACATGTGGAGAATCAAGAATGATATCAAAAACCAATGTCAGGATTTAACTCAGATTAGCAATTTGAATTAGAGTAAAAACATGGGACTGAAAGGAATCCTCCAGCAGCCTTCCTTGCCAGAAAGGGCTCAGCTTATGAAAGGCATCAGACACATCCACAAAGATTGACGAGTCTGCTTTGCCAGGAGCATCCTGAGGGGCCTCTTGGGTAGAGAGAGGTTCATTACACTTTTCATTTTGCATGGTGTCTGCTTTGACAGGTGGGTCAAGAGATCCCCCAGCTCTAACATTTTGTTCATCCCAGGGTACTGATGGAAGGTGGATCAAGGAGCTCTGGTTTTACATCCTTTCCCCATCAGCCCTATGCCACTGCTGAGGAACTGAGGTGAAAGCCAAATCGTGCTCTGCCACAACTTCACGGGTCAGCTCTCCTGATCAAACAGGCAGAACTACACCCGTCTCCACACCTACAGCAACCAGATACCCACCAGAAATCCCACATTTCCTTCCCAGCTGTGGTACCAGGCTTGGCCAGAGCCTGTCAGTCCTGTGCATTCTGTGTTCTCTGAGAAGACCTTGAAAGGCTTTTCATGTGGTCTCCTCTCCAGGCTTTCCAAGCAGCCAGAATACAAACAGGCTGCTTCTCTGCAGTAGCTCCCTGGGCAGGATCTTCAGCAAGCAATAATGCACACAGTGAAATTGTAGTTCAGAGAGCAGAAGACTGGTTTTATCTGAGCCCAGAAGGCTCACCCGAGTCCCACTAGTTTGCATTACCTGACAGTCCAACCATGAATTCCTACCACTGCTTGCTTCTGGAAGAAATTCATGTTTTATGTTCTGAAAATTTATTTGGAGAAAAATTTGTTCTTCTCCTTTGCTTTCATCTTATAAAGACACAGGATGAGCCCTCTATTCCAGAATGTAATGGGCATTAGCATTTTCAATGAATGTTTAATCTGGAATAATCCAACCCCATCCAAAAGGAAAGCATTCTCTGTCTTAACTGAGGCCTCAACAGAATATGCCTGGAGTATCTCACAGTGGAACTAATGGTTGCTGCTTTATGTCATTTTGATTTAGGTCTATCGTCAAAACTACTAATAACCAAAATAATAATGTAACAATTGTATCGTATATAATGTATGTATATATAACATATATAACATGTATAATATAGAACTAGGGTAAAATAGAATTATGTATATCTTCATGTATGCCTGTCAAAATGCATTTTCGTAGCTCTCAAAGGAATCCAAAATCAAAAGGGAGCAGTTGCTTACATCCTGGAAAATTTGGCTTTAACTTATTATTTCATCTGACTTGAAAGGGACTTTGATTCATAAGGCCCAAGATCTTTTACTGTCAAACCTAATTCCAGAGTCTCTGGCCAGCTCTGAAAATATCCTGTCTTTAGGTATAAAAAGTAAGTCATTGAACAGCAAGGAAAGAAGATGTCTTTCTTGAGAATGATAAATTTACATTCCTTTGTCCCTTTGGAACTGGGAGTGCACTGAGATTTTTCCCAAATACACATTTATTCCCATGCAACCTATCCTACAGACATGGAGAGATATTCAGCAGCACCCAAGGCAGTCCCATGTCTTTCTAGAAGGAGAGCAGGAGGTTTTAAGGATGTAAAGTAACACGGGATCTTCTTGAAGTACTTTGAAAACATGCAGACCTCTGAATGCACAGCAACAATTCCTGAGGGATGCACCTGATACTTCAGGATCACAGAGACCATCATAAAAAAAACCCTTTGCCACCCAACATTCACATTTCCCTAGAAAAGCTTGGGGGTGACATGCACCTTCATTGTTCATCACAGAATTCCAAAGAAAGAGAGGAATAACTAAGGCTTCTCATAATCCCTACTCCCCACATTGGTCTTTTCAGAACCCACACAACTTGGGAGCCAATTGTCTTTCATTCCAGGAACTCTTGGATATGAGGCACTTGTGAGAATTTAAGCCCAAGCCTATTTCACCTCCTTCCTGCTCTGTCCCCGGGCAGTGGGATTCCTTACCTGGGGACACCGTCAGTGTGGTGCCAGTGCCAAACCAGAACCTCTCCAACCAGCAGTTACAGATCTGTCTCAAAACTCCTCAGCACTGGCAGCTCTTCACTGAGCTCTGCATTCCTGCCCCAAGTCAGTCAGTGCAAGTGCACTGCAGGATTGGGCACTGGACAGTAAATTTGGACCAGAGTGCTGCCCGAGGTGGGAATCAGTTATCCCACGCTAAGCAGTGCCCTGCTGGTGTTTGGGGATCATGGGATAACGGTGCTGTGCAGAGTCAGCCCAGTTGTTCCTGGGGAACCTTCCTGAGCAGATCCAGGCTGAGGGTTTGGCTTGAAAGCCTGGCTGGAGAGCGAGTGCATTCAAGGGATTATTGCAGCTGAAAATCCTTTCAGTCAACCCAAACCTTTTAACTCCCTTGCTCTCCCCCACAAGATTTTTAAATGACGTTTTAGGAATAAAGAAATGTCACTTACTTGGTACAACTGTGAGAGTCGTCCCTGTTCCAGTAGCTGTCGTCACACTGCTAAGACTTATTCCAATATCCGACTCTTTCTTCATTGTGTTCAAACTTCTTGTAAATCAAGAGATGGATCACTACATTATCCATGGGTGCAAGTCCAGGACAGGATCCAGAGGTAAATTTACTTTGTAAACTGAAATGGGAAAAATATTACTTGATTAGTTCAATGATTTCAGTTAGCTTGATTGAGTACAGAATTTTCAACTTGTCCCTTTCTCCCACTTTTTAGAACCTTCATCAGCTCTTTTATGTATCCAGGACAAAAGGAAATATATAAAGGATGTTCTACTTGTCTTTTTAAATAGCACAGTCACCCCTCTCCTTTCTTTCCCAAAATACCTCATCTTTATTCCTTCTTTGGGTTTTTATACTGGTCCTTAGGCTCTTTATATCATTGTGGTACCCCCAGCCCCCCATATCACAGTGATATATTTTGTAGCAAAAACTGTCTCTGTTCCACTCCACAGAATTTTGGATTCTACAGGCAATCACGTGACTTCTTCAGTGGTTGGAGATCCAACATACCACATGAAGAAACACCATATGACTTTCAAGGAAGGATCTCAAATAGTACCTGAAATCATGAGTTGTTTATGAGAATTTCAGGATTACATGACACCTCTGAAAAGTCCGATGGAGACTTAAACTGGATAGAAAGCAGGAAAATTTTCAGTACTCTTTTAGTTATTTCAAAGCATTTCTGATAATTTTTCTGACTTGCTGGAAGCTGTCCCCTTTTCCCCCTTTGTTTCAGTGCTCAGAAGCAGGAGGGATGTGCCCTCTGGTCTCTTAGAATTGGTGCCTGGGGGTCATTTAGTACCTTTGAAAGTCTTCATGGTGTTTTAGGTAAGAGGTGAAAGCAGGTGAAATTATTGTACTTTGCTGGGTAGGGGCACTGAAACCTTGGGAGTGAGGGTCAAAGAGTGGAGGGTCTTGTTCTTCATGCATCTGCTCCTGGCCATTGTTGGATCTGAAATTCAAAGGATCTTTGTTCTTACCAAAATCTTCCTCTGTGCTCTGAGACAAAGAGAAGAACACAATGATGAACTCAAATGAAAATACCTAAATGCAGAAGGTTCCTGCCCACTTGTTCAACTGGAGCTGGTTATCAAACATCTAAAATGACCTGTCTGTGAGAGCCGAGGTCTCAGGTTGAATGGTTAGGAAATTGGTCTTGGAAAAATAGGAGAGGTTTTCTGATGTGTGAGTAATTCTGGGAATCAAATTTGTGTATGTGCACACAGTTGTCTGAGGAAAAACACATGAGGTAAAGCCACTGTGTTTTCCTCCTTCCAGAGAAGAGAGGGAGACAGTTTGTGTCTGGTGGTTCAGTTGTTTTCAGTCACTGTGGTACGTAGTTCACACTGTGCTAGGCACTTCTACAAAAACATCTGGGGGTGTTTTCAGTGCCAGGTGATGTCTCCTCTTTCATGTCTTTGTAGTGCTGCCTTTTGTTTTCCTGTCCCTCTCCACTGCTCTACTTCTGAACATCTAACACTGTTCCAGAGGATTCCCTAAACTAAAAATATCATTATCATCCTTGCTTTTTTGTCAGATTGAGTAGTTAATATTAATGTCATTAAAACATTGCCCTGATTTGTATCTCAGGCTCAATAACATTTTATCAATTTTCATTCTGTATTCCCTAAGCCCTTCTGCACCTTCAAGCTCATCTGTCCTTAGAGCCTATTTGCATGCCAAAGAAAAAGATCTGTCCATGTTTAAAAATTGTTCAGGAGATACTTTGGTTCAGCTGATGGGGCTTTCATTGACTCTCTTGCCATTAATGACCTCAAGATTCTTATTTACTCAGCTATTTAAGTTTTTTGAATTTCTTATGTGAGTTCCATTTTTATAATGGCCATATGAGTTTTGTCCCCATTAGATCAGCAGTTTTTTCCCCGTAAATATTTTAAATCTTATGAACTGATTATTTGAGTTCACCATTGTTTGGAGTTTTGATTTATTTGTATGTGCTTTTCAATGAGTTTCTAGGTGGGGAACATCTGGTTATAGTTGACTGAAATTGGCTTTTAATTTGATTTTTACCTTGCTTAATCATTTTTAATAATGATAGCTTGGAATTGTAGAGCATTTTCCTAAACCTCAGGTGCAGTCCTAAGCTGCACATAACATGAATTCCTCCTTTTTGCATTGTTGTTGTTCCCAAGGATGTGGGAGGTGCGTTTCCCATTTTTGATCAGTGATTATCACAGCAATGCTACTATTTCCCATTGGTAACAGGGATATGTTCATCTCCTGTTCTCTTGAGTGTGTCAGTTACGTTCTCTTCCTTGTTGTTTGAGTCCTGCAGGAAAACTGGGGAATGTGCTGATGTGATGTTTCCAGTCGGTTCTGTCCTTGGCATGAAAAAGAGAACAAGCCCTAAACCCCTCCTGCACCAGGCCTGGGCACACACAGGGGCCTCTCACGTCCCCTGCCCTGCCTGGCAAATCTTCCCAGAACCGTGAGACCTCACCCTGCTCCTCACTGAGATCTCCCAGACCGTTAAACAGCGCCTTTCCATTCCAGTGGCCACAGAGACACACCTGTGCTCTCAGCCACCCACAAACCACACATGCTGGCATTTCTCTGCTTGAAAAGCTCAGTTCTGCCTTTCTTTTTGCTATCAATGTTCTGGAGCAGTGTCTTTGTATGAAAGACAGCTGTCTGCCATGGGAGGTGAGAACCTCCCTTGGAATGGAAATATATGACCCCCTTCCCTCCGAATTATTATAACTTATTACAGAAATAAATTATATGATTATATAAATCATTATATGGGGCTTTCAGACAGAGATATAGGAAAAGGAAAATCATTCTTTTCCTAATAAATTCATGTATAACAAGTCACACAAACAGCAGCACCAAGCAGAAGCAGCCAGCCAGGCCCGGCCTCTCTCGGCCACAGGCGCTTTCCCCTTGGTGCAGTTCCGGTCACAGCCAGCAGGGGCGCTGCTGGCTCCCGGCCGGGCAGGGCGGGTGCGATGATTGCCCCGCTCCAGCAGGGGGCGCTGTGGCGCGAGCTCATCTCCCTCATGAGGCGATGGCGGCTCAGGCGATGGAGGAGAGGGGAGGTGGCTCCCTTTGCAAAACTCACAGGAGCAGCCGGTCTCAGGGCCACTGCAGGTGGTGAAATGTGCTGCAGCAGGAACCTCAGAGTGGAGAGCCAGAAAAACTGAGGTGAGCACACCCCGTGGCAAGTAAAGTATAGCAAAATCTCTAAAGTTGAAGCAGGAGCCAGGAGAGTTGGGCGGGCACAGGGTGTAGAGTAAAAGTGTAGCGAACAGGCCTAAGCAGCAGCAGAAAACTGCAGGGCTAGGCAATGGTAGCCTCCACAAGCAGTGGGGGATGCTCCCTCAGGGGTCCTGGGCTTCCAGGAGTGTTATTCCAAACTTGTCAGTGTGGATCCTTCCTGGCTGCTGGCAATCACTGGCAGCTGGGAACCCACTCCAATAAAGGGGAAGAGCTGCTGAGGGGTCTCCCTGAGGCTGATGGTGTTTCCCTGAGTGAGTCAGTAGAGCTGCCCTCCGATCCAGCAGGATGGCTCAGTGCAGGGCCGCCCTCACTGGACACTGACAGGGTGGCTGGGCACAAGGGTCTCGGCTTTTCTGGGGCACTGACAGACAAATTAAACACTGGGGGTCAAGGAAATTGCCTCACACCAAGGGTAGAGGAAGCCTCCTGCTTTCATGTGACAGAGCCAAAGGTGGGAATTGTGGCAAAGCCTGGGACAACTGCCTGACCCTCTGGCATCTGTCACTCCTGTTTGGGATGCCTCAGGAACTGCGCTCAGGAACACAAACCCATGGATGCATTTGCACAGGTCTCCTTATGTTTTCCATGAGAGCCTACACTTGTAAAGAAAGAAATGAATGCACCGTGCTCAGAAGAAGAACACCTGTGTTTATCCCCATGGAGGCAGAGCTGGGAGTGCAGGGAAGGATTTTTTCATCATGTCCTGGGAAAGTCCATCTTAGCAGTGCAGCTCCTGGTGCAGTGTTTCCCTTTCCTCAGACATGACTGACTATTGTTATGTGTTACTGCAGTGTTGTTGTGAGATTCCCTAAACATCATGAAGTGTCCAAATGTGGTTCAGGTCTGCTTTTCCATGTTAAAACTGCAGCTCTTTCAGTGCCCATTGGGTTCCTTTGTCACGGTTTAACCAAAGATGGTAACTAAGCACCACATGGCTGCTTGATCCTTTGCCCCCTCATTGAACTGGGAGAGAACTGGAAGAGTAAAAGTGAGAAAATTCATGGGTTTAACAAATAACACTTTTATAAATAAAGCAAGCACTGCCTGTGTGAGCAAAGCAAAGAAGTGATTGACTACTTCCCATCCACAGCCAAGAGTTCAATCTATTCCAGAAAAGCAGAGCTCCATCATGCTTTAATGGTTACATGGAAATACAGATGACATCACTCAATATCCCCCCTATCCTTCCTCTTCCTCATCTTTATATGCTGAGCATGATGTCCTGTGGTTTGGAATCCCCCTTTGGTCAGCTGGGGTCAGCTGAACCACCCGTGTTCCCTCCCAGATGTTGTGTACCCTCAGCTACGCACTGGTGGGTGGAATGAGGAGCAGAAGAGGCCTTGACTCCATGGAAGCACTGTTCAGCAATAACTCAAACATCCCTGAATTACCAGCTCACTTTCCAGCACAGATTCAAAACATAGTCCCATTCCTGCTACTATGAAGAAAATTAACCCTACTCACTGCCTTTCTCCTGTTCTTATTCCATGTCTGCCCCTGCCTGTCCCTCTCCCCTCCTGGGCTGAGCTCTTGCCTGGCCATATCCAAGGCTCCAGGGGAGCCACACAGTGGCTGAGCAGAGCTGCCCTTCCAGTGTTTTGTCTTTGATCCAGGGAATTCTGAGCTGGGAAGAGCTGGTGTGGTCTGGGCCTTCAGAATGACAAACACTAAGGTAAAATGTCACAGTCTCAGGCAGGACTCATTCTTCTAAGCATCAGTATTGCAATTAGCAAGGAGCAGGATTTAGGAAGGAGGGCTGGGAGGTGCTGCAGGGACCAGAGCAGATATTCCTCAGCTGCTCAAGGTTGAAAACCAAGGTTTGTCCCTCTCAGCTGGTGGGGGATAGGTGGTGGAGCAAATATTGAGTATGCAGACAGTGCAGGACCCCACACTGGAGTAAGTGGAATGGCCTGACAAAATCTGTGACTCCACAGAGAGCTCCCATTGGAGCAGGCTCCTGGCAGGAGCTGTGGTCTCATACAGGGAGCAGCCCACACCAGAGGAAGTTTTCTGGCAGGACCCTTGCCTCACAGAGGAGCCGCAGTGCCATGGTCAGTTCCTGAAGGGCTGCACCCCATGGGAAGCACCCACTGGGCTGGAGGAGTTTGTGAGGAGCTGCAGCCAGAGGGAAGAACCTGCACTGGAGAAGTTCCTGGAGAAATGCATTCCATGGGTTGGACTCCACAATGAAACAGGGGAAGAGAATGAGAAGAAGAAATGGCAAAGAAAACATGTTTTGAAGTGATTGCAGGCCACATTCACCATCCCTGGGCAGTGATCAGGTGGAGGAGATGTTTCATGATTTGTTCTTACTTCTCACAAACCTATATTGATTTGATTGGCAATGACATAAATTCCTTTCCCCAAGTGAATGTGTTTGCACATGATGGCACTGCTGGGACATCTCCCTGTGCTTATCTGGACCCACAAACATGAATTGTGTATTTTTCCTGCTGTCCAGTAGAGGAGTGAGCACTGAGACAGCAGCTTGCTGAGCCCCTGGAGGACAACCAAAGTCAACTCACCACACCTCAACTCCTTCTTCCTGGTCAGGTGCTCTGTAGCAGCCAGCCTGTAGAGCAATGTCACCCCTGCCGATCTGGCTTTCCTAAACAGCCTGGCTGCACCCACCACAGCCCTCTGGAAGCTCCAGCAACACATCCCAAACATCCCATGGCTCTGCAGCCAAGGCACCAAAGAGAAACGAGGCCGTGCTGGACAGGAGCCCAGGCAACAGGCACTAAACCTGCACTTCCCCAAACTGCAGCCTCTGCAGCTCCCAGCACAGATCCTCCTGCACCATCAATGGGACCAGCCCTTCCAGCAGCCTCCCTGCAGAGCCTTCTAGTGCCACCAAGGCACAGGGATGTTTGCTGCACCTGCCATTGCCTGACAAGAGCCCTGGGGAGCAGCTGCAAGAAAGAAATGCTGACAGATCTGTCCTCCCCATCTGCTGGTTTTTGGTTCACTCTGCTGCAGAGCTGCTCCAGGGTGATTCTTGCCCTGCAGAAATAGCTTGCGGCGTCGCCTGGCTCTGCTGCCAGGATCTGCAATGGGAATCTGTTCCTGAACTTCTCATCTTTTATCTTAAAGCGGTCTTTGAAACCTTCTCCATAGGTGCCATCCTCTTTGTAAATCCATTCCTGAGATCCAGTTGGGCCATGACGGTACCATGAAACGGAGTAGTACCTCATAGAATCCCCCGTCATGCGGCACTGCAAGGTGACTGATTTTCCCTCTTCCACGGTCACTTCCCTGGGGTGCTGCTCCAAGGTGGCTGCACCAGTGAGCGAGACTGCTGCAGAAAGCAAGAACAAGCCACAGTCACTGTGAGATTCAGCAAAGGTCAGGGCAATGCTGGAGGGGCTTTGGACTGGCACTGCACCTGTGAGAGGACAAAATCCTCCTCTTTGAAGCCAGCTGACACAGATGGCCAGAGCTGGTGGCAGCTAGCAAGGCTCACAAGGAAGGACACACCACATTTCCCTCCATCCTTTTCCCAAATTAGACAGGAAGATTTTCCTGATTTTCCCTAAAGAAGCAGGAAGGATTTGCACCATGGGGGAATAAATCCCTTTGTCCTTGCCAAGACTGGACGGCGAGGAACCCACTCTGCTGTCCCTGAAGCTGCTCTGGGTGAGCACAGCAGAGACAAAGGGCTGTCCCAGGCAGCGGGGCTCGTGCCCTGTGCTGCCATGCCCCAGCTGCTCTGTGCCAGAGGGGCCGCAGTGCCCCAGGAGCAGCCTCCAGTGCCAGGGCAAAGCGCTGGGCCCCAAGATGGGAGTGCAGCAGGGAGGTGCCCTGCGTGTGCCCAGGCTGCAGAGGAGGCAGCAGGGATGCAGGTGCCGAGCCCAAAGGCACAAGAGGAGCAGGGCTGCTCTCCCCGTGCTCCACAGGCGTGGCTGGGCAGCTGGAGCCGGGCCACAGCTGCGGCTGCAAGCGCTCAGCACAGCTCCCCAGAGCCCTGCAGAGCCCAGGGCCACGCTCAGCTCCTGGGGCCATCAGCCCTTGCCCTCACTTACCTACAATGGGCAAGAAGCCCACGCACAGGGCACTCCACATGGCCAGGCCCGCTCTGAGGGGCCTCTCTGCAGCTTCTGTGTGCCTGCACAACAGCTCTGCCCACACCTGCCCTGCCTGGGGCTCTGTCACTGCTCTCAGGCCCAGTCCCTGCTGGTCCCTCCCTCTGCCTATGACAACACTGAGGGGGAGAGGTGGGGCACCAGGAGCAGAGAGCTTGAAGCTCCTGGTGCCCTCCTGGGTGTCTCTCACCCTGGATGGTCCCCATCTTTCTCTTAAGCCCTCTCCATATTCACACTTTGTGTGATCCTGTCAGAGCCTCAGGCTTGCTTTGGAGTGGCTCAGTGGAAACACTGAAATGGGAAATTCCATTCCTAAACCACAACAGCCTCATTTGGCATCCAGTGTGGGCATGAAGGGTTGAGACAGGAACAGATGTGCCCAGAGTGGGCTGGAGACCAATCTGATCTCTGCATTAGTTGTATCAGGTGTGGAGCCACAGCTGCCAATGCTGCTGGGGCTGTTCCTGTGGCTGTGGGACCTCACCCTGTGTATGTTCCCATAGGTGCTCCCCATGATGATATTGTGCAGGGCCGTGGGCACTGAGGAGGGGATTGGGAAGAGGACAGCGTCGAGTGTTAGAGAAAGATACTGTCCCAAGGATGATCGAACAGTGCTCCCAGGCAGCTGGAACCCCATGGCCAGAGACTCTCTTTGCCATCAAAACAAAACTGTGTGTGCACAATGCCTGTTAGAGGTGTCCACCAGGCTGGGGTGTCTCTCCTGTGTCTCCTTGCAGGTTATGTTTCAATACAGGTCACAAAACAGGAAGTGCCCTGGTTGTGGGAGGCTTTGGCACAGCCAGGAATCAACTAAGGCCCTCCCTACAGAAATCCTACAGTTGGCATCTATTTTCAAAGCTGTGCTTTGGAGAGACAGACATTCCCAGGAGCTCTGCGCTCCCCAGTCCTGAATAGTTTTGCAGGGGAAGATCAGGTTCTTATTACTTCAGTTCAGACAACATCTGCTGACTGAAATTCAAGGGAAAGAGAGAAAGAGCACTTGCCCTTGCAGTTGGATTATTACCCATTCTCCTAACGAGTTTCTGTGATATGTATGCCCATTTCAGCTCTTCCTTGCATATCCTGAGTTGTTCCATACATGTTTAAGTGGATGAATTGCTTGTGGGAGGTGTTCAGAATGCAATAATGATGTCCTGAATACAACCCCATGTAGTTCTCCTTCCTGCACCCAATCAGGGCACACATCACTCACTGCATCCTGAAAAATATTTGGATCATAACTGATCTGTAGGTGAATTAACCTACACATTGTGATGCTCACTTGGGTGAGCCTTGGGTTTCCTCCTGTCATTTTCTATGTACCACATTTCATTACCAGCATTCCCACTCCTTCAGTTTTTCCTGACATTTGGAAAAGAGAAATGCTTCTCTCAAAATTCAGCAAAGCCACAGTTTCTCACCTGTGAATCCCAGGCAAATTCTGGCAGAAAACCTCATTCTGGTCACAAGTCAGGAATGGGGACTTACTAAGATATTGAGCCTGATCTCGACTGAACACCGGCAGAAGCCCAAGTGTGAGACTACTGCAATTCAGATTCAGATTGAGATTCCTAAGGAACTTTGAAAGCAGTGCTGCAAGTGCTTGCCGTATTTTACTCCATTTCTTCTGTTACAAATAACTTCCAGCTCTAACTGTGCTTTAGTCTTAAGTTTCAACTGAAGCTTCTCTGAATCTCACCATAGTTTTTCAGCTCTTTCAGCTTCCCAATCCTGGTCATTCCAAAGCCTCTGTATCACTTTGCAAGAGTTTCCAACTGCTCCTGCTGGCAGGGGCAGAATACAAATGAAAAGCAAAGAACTTTCATTTGTAGCATGCCCAGGCACAACACTTCTTATGGGGTTTGGGTGGTTGTTTTTTTGCTTTTTGTCTTCTGCTTGGGCTCTTTGCTGGATTTGATGAAAGTGTTGTGAGAACAATAAACACTTTGGCCAGAAGGTAGCAGGAGAGACCAGAGAAAGCAGTTCCGTTTACATCAATAGATCTAAGTTTACCAGGAACGTTTTACTATTTCAGGACACAAATCAGAGAGGCTGGATTATATCCAGCAGATGCAGTAATGTGATTACTAGATTGCACTGTTAATGCTGTATAAGGAAACTGAAGGATTCAGTGGTACAAAAAGGCATTTAGTGTTGCCCATTCTCATGGAGTTCTTCATGATGCTTTCCCGTGTAACCTCTTGGAGAGAGGTTTATTCCTTCAGAATGCTTTTATTGTTCTCTGCCACTGGAGAGAGCTCTCAGCACTTTGAGTTGCTCAGCAGGGCAGATGTCAGATACCACACTCTGTGTGTGAGACTCACTTAGGGGAAGCAATAATAAATGTGCTAGAAGTAAAAATTTTCCACAAATTACTTTAAAAGTTTTATTTGAGTTCATGCATTGGCTGGTCTTGTCACTGAAACTGTGGGAAAAACAAAAACTCTGCCACACCATTTTTTAGAGAATCAAAGCATTACTTTATTCTGTCCAGGAGGTGCAACAGAAATCATTTCAGCCACACATCGTGCTGGTTGTGCAGAGAAAATCCTTCCATCACACAAGGTGTTAACTGGAGTTTTCTTGTACTTCTACAGTCACAACCCAGGGAAATTCATTTGTTCAATGTTCCTTGCTCCCAAGTTCCACAGTTTGTAGTATTTGAATTCCTACTGATCCCTTCACCCTCAATGTTATGTTGGTTCTCAGCCTTGATTCTCTCATCGATCTTTTCCCAGACCAGGTGTCTCTGACCAAGCCAGGGCTGATGTTTGGAGCTGATGTTCATTAATGGTCATTATCTCTTGTGCATCTTCTGTGCTGCTCCCAGGCTGCTGAGATGTGAAGCTCCTCAGGCCTGCAATGCTGGAACAGTCCTCAGCAAAACACTTCAGTTCCTTTTCCCCTGGGCAAAAGTGAACACAACCCGTGACTAAAGTTATATAAAGAAATTCTGAACTTCTTCTCATTGCCCCCAGTATGAGGGAGGTGTCACAGAAATGCAGAAGGATTGAGGTTGGAAGGGACCTCTGGAGGTGGCTGGGTCTCCCCTGCTCCAGCAGGAGTGTCTGGAGCTGTTTGTCAAAGGCCATGTCCAGGTGGCTTTTGAATGTCTCCAGGGACAGTGGCTCAACCCCTGGAGATTTTCAAAGGCTCTATGAGCACAATCAAACATGGATGCAAAATAATCTGGAGAAGAATAGGCCAGTTCTGTAAAAATGTATGGTAGCAAAGAGTTCTGCTTATAACCATCCTCCATTCTTTTGGTATCATGGGATCCCTTCCAGGACAATATTGTTTTTTAATACTTCATTCAAATTCCTCATGCAAATGTGCTTCTTTTAACAGAAGGTATTTTATTGTGCAGCACAGTTTCCCTACAAGACTTTCCTCAGCTGATACCAGGTGGCAGAGCTGCAGATTCTGTCCCCGTCTTGGGAATTAACCACACTGACACAATCTGACCATTGGACTGGAAACACTTCTGTTCTCCTGTTTTGTTGAGCTGCATGTTCTGCATTGCCAATGCTCAGTGGGGACAATCTGGGAGCCTCTCAGGAACTGAGGCCTTCAGGTCAATGAAACACTCACTGCCAGAGGGGCCAGCAAAAGCAGGTTTAACACAGATTTGCCAAATTGTGGCACAGTCCAACAGCAACGCTCGCTCTGCAGCTTTCCTCCATGGATGAATCAGGGACAGGAACATCCAACTGGAATGAATTTGGAAAGATTGATGTGGGGACTGGGGGCAAGAAGGGGGCAGAGCTGTTAAAGGAAGTCCCTGCCATTGAGTCATGAGGTGCAGAAAGGATTCCCCTGCTTTCTAAATTCCTTCTCGAGGAGGTGGGGATGGATCCAGTCTGAGTCCCAGACTTCATCAAGACTTTATGACTAAGGGATTATACCAGCACTTAATCATTGCCCTTTCCCTCCTGTGCATCTGATTCCACTGCTTTTGTGTAATGGAGTATTCTCAAAATAGAAATGTGCCTGAGAGATTGGGAAAAGCTGTGTGAAATGCTTGAGAAAAAGGTTCTTGGTGTCATTGGAAAATCAGTATGGAAATATTGGTGAACGGCTGCCCCTGATTGATGTTATGGTGGTGGAATGCACTAAATGAGCATTTCACTGGATTTGGATTTGCCATGCAAATTTCACAGAGCTTCTGCAAGGGCTGAGGCTCTTCTCTGGGTGTCTGCAGGGCCTGAGGGGGTGAGATGAACAAGCTGCATGCAGCAACTCTTGCTGTGTCCTGTGCAGAGGCTCTCTTGAAGGCTGCAAGAACTCAGGCAGGGGGAGCAAAGCCAAATTTCCCCTTCAGGATGTGGTTACCTTGTGTTTTCAAGAGCAGGGGAGGGTTAATGCTGCCTGGTGCAACTGAGTCACAAATGGTGACCACAGCATCCTGCCTGTAGCCTGTGAGAGGGCCATGAGCTGGGGAAGGTGTGGGCTGGGCTCTGTTAGGCAAGAGCCAGGTTGCTCTGGAAACTATCACTCCGTCAAACCACCCCACATTATTTTCTGGTGGCCCCTTGCTCCCATCCCTGAGTGCAGAACAACAGCAGGGTTTCTTCTCTGCTGGTAGGAGCATTTTCCTCCCTCGTGCCTTCAGCAAGGACTCTCCTCACTGGAGCTTCTGCATGGGCCAGAGAGACACTGCCCTGCACACAGTCTGCAGAAGAGAAATTCAGCCAACAGGAAATCTGCAATATCAAAGCTGTGTTTCTGATCCCAGTGGGCTTTAGGACAGTTGGATTTCAGCAATTTCCATCCCAGCTTCAGAAGAAGAAGCCCAGAAAACCCACAGCATTTTGGCCTGGTACATCTTTATTTTTGTCACTACTGCAGGAAGCTGAAATGCAGGTGCAATACATTTGGCAGAAGAAATACAGGTTAATAAATGAGCATTGTCTAGTTGAATGAAATCACTTCCGATCTTATACAGCTCTTCATATCTGCAATACACACTTATTAAATCTATCTACTACTAACTCTATCTACAGGGCTGGAATTCCCTCAGCAGTGCTACTCCAGTTCCACAGGCAGAAACACAACATGCCTGGGAAAGGTGCTTTTCAAAGGCCATCTACCTAGAGTGAGCACTGGAGCTTTCAAAGCTGCTGAAGCAGGCTGGACACTGGTGTGCAAATGCCAGAAGAGTGGGGAGATCTGCTTAGCAGGAGAATGAGGATAAATCCACTCTCCTCAGTGTTCAGAGGAGGGGAAACAGCCAAAGCACTTCAAACTCTTCAGTGTAACTCAGCTGGCCAGGCAGGAGTGCACAGTGTTCCATGTCTTCAGGGGAAGGTGCTGCCTTGTGTCCTGGGTGGTGTCTGTCAGCAGTGCTGCCCCCGCTTGTTCAACCCCCTTGTGCTGCTGGCTCTTTCCTGCTCTTCTTTGGGTTCATTCCCCATATCTGGAAGAGCAAAGGGAGGTTTATAGTACATTTAATGAGACTGGGACTCTGAACCAGTGTTTGATAGCTGTGAGCTCCCTTACCTCAGGAAAGAAACAGCTTGATACTCATGAGGGCATTGAAGGCGATGCTCTTTGCCAGCAGGACTCTCAAACCCAACACAGCCATGGACAGCATGTTCACTCTCTGCTCTTCAGGATCTGCTCAGTGACCAGAAAAGAGGGGAGAGATCATGGTCGAGGTTTTGGTGTTGTGATCTTGGCAGAAAGTGGGAAATCCACAGGTGACAGTTCCAGGGAAAGGAGCAGCCAGGAGAGAACATGGCAACAACAGGGGAGCCCCGGGTCTGTCTCTGCTGCTTTTTGCTTCCTGGGGCTTGTGTGCAACTGCAGGAGCAACCTTGCAACAGCAGCTGAATGTGTTGTGTCTGCTGAATGTGTTGTGTTCTGAGTCCTCTGCCCTGGAGAAAATACATTTCCATGCCTTTACCCCCCGAGAGCAATGTAACCGCACATCCTGTTTGGGTAACTCACCTTGTGCTGAGGGCTCTGTGCTGTTGCAAACCCTGTCACTGGCTCCTGTTGCTGGTTCTTCAGTCTCCCCTTCTGTAGCATGATAAAGAAAAGGCATTTTAACCTATATCCACCATTTAAACAGGATTTAAAAAAATGTTTAGATGACATTTCTCATAGAAAATCTGCAGAAGGTACAGAGGGGGGCTCAGCTGGTCAGGATTAATTCCAGCATTAATTTGAGCAGACAGTTTCTCCATGCCATTGTAGGAAACTGAAGAATTCCTGCATTGTTTAGGTTTTACTATTTTAATGACCTTCAGGACTAAAAGAGTAAACCCATCAAATACAAAAATTCATTTTTAATAAAAATTCCTCACAGCCCACCCCACCTTTAGCTTTGTCTTGGTATTGGAAGGGCTGATCCAGCTTGTGCTGCAGCAGGTTTGCTGCTATAGGCTAAAATATTCAGTCATAAGGAAATTCACACTTTGAACAAATAGATTGTGACTTCTCTATTCTTCCAAAAAAAAAAAAGCATCTCAAAGTAATTGAATAGTTGAAACCACTTCTTTTAGATGCTTTGGAACATCTTTCAGCTCTGCCTGCTGAAATCCCAAAGGTCTTTCTTATTTCTGCTGGCTGCTCAGGGCAGTGCTGTCCAGAAGGAGAACACAAAGCCCCACAGGCCCCTCTCTGCAGAAATAAGTGACAGCGGTGCCACCAAACTGTACCTGGCTGTGTTGTTATCGTGCGGTTGCCAAATTTGGCCGTGCAGGTCACCTCTGTGTCTTTTGTCACCCTGACCACTTTAAGTGCATTGTAGAACCCCTCTGATGTCAAAATGGATGTGCTCTGTTCATAGACGACCTCCTGAGAGGGCATCTCCAGCCTGATGTTCTTTGTAGGGGAGTTCCTTGCCAAACAAGCTGCATTCCCAGTGCTGCCAGCTCCTTCCAGTTTCTTTGATTTCACCACAATGACTTGAAGGTCAGAAGTTTTTGAAATGTCTGAAAAGAAAAGCAAGGTTTGGATAGGACTGATTTTACTGCAGGCTTGCCCGAGTGCTGAGTGACCCAAAATTCCCATGTACTCCAGCTGTGACTAATTTGTAACTTTGTCATTGATTGTCTTTTATGGCAATATTCCTTGCCATTACAGGTACAAGCAACAGAAGAAAATAGCTTAAACTCACAACCAGCTGTCTTTGAAGAAATCTATTGGTGTCAAAAGAATTTAGTTGCCAACAAGTCATTGTGGTGCCATGACATGTTTATTAGAGAAAATCTGGAATAATGCTACCTGAACCAAAAGGAAAGCCTTCTCTGTCCTTAACTGAGGCTTCTACAGAATATGCCTGGAGTACCCCACAGTGGCACTAGTGGTTGCTATTTTTTGTCATTTGGACTTGGGGAACTGGCAAAAGATTGGATAATAAAGTGTCTGTGCTGTACCTTAAAATACATATTGGAAGTAGCAGATCCTAAAGGAATTCAGAACCCAAAGGAGGAGGTTGCTCACATCCTGAAAATTTGGCTTCAACTTATTAAGTATTTCAGCAGACTCAAAAGGGACTTTGATACTTTGAGTTCAATGTCTTTTACTATCAAACATAATTCCAGAGTCCCTGTGCAGCTCTGAACATATCCTGCCATTTGCTAGGAAAAAAAAAAAAACATTGAGGAACAAGGAAAGAATAATTCTTTTTGCAGAATGGTAAATTCGCATTCCTTTGTCCCTTTGGAACTGGGAGTGCACTGAGATTTTTCCCAAATACACATTTATTCCCATGCAACATAATATACAGACATGGAGAGATATTCAGCAGCACCCAAGGCAGACCAATGTCTTTCTGGAAGGAGAACAGGAGGTTTTAGGATGTAAAATAATGTGGGACATTCTTGCTGCACTTTAAAGACATGCAGACCTCTGAAAATACAGCAACAATTCCTGAGGGATGCACCTGATACTTCAGGATCACAGAGACCATCATAAAAAAACCCCTCTGCCACCCCAACATTCACATTTCCTAGAAAAGCTTGGGGTGACATGCGCCTTCATTGTTCATCACAGAATTCCAAAGAAAGAGAGGAATAACTAAGGCTTCTCATAATCCCTACTCCCCACATTGGTCTTTTCAGAACCCACACAACTTGGGAGCCAATTGTCTTTCATTCCAGGAGCTCTTGGATATGAGGCACTTGTGAGAATTTAAGCCCAAGCCTATTTCACCTCCTTCCTGCTCTGTCCCCGGGCAGTGGGATTCCTTACCTGGGGACACTGTCAGTGTGGTGCCAGTGCCAAACCAGAACCTCTCCAACCAGGAGTTACAGATCTGTCTCAAAACTCCTCAGCACTGGCAGCTCTTCACTGAGCTCTGCATTCCTGCCCCAAGTCAGTCAGTGCAAGTGCACTGCAGGATTGGGCACTGGACAGTAAATTTGGGCCAGAGTGCTGCCCAAGGTGGGAATCAGTTATCTCACGCTAAGCAGTGCCCTGCTGGTGTTTGGGGATCATGGGATAACGGTGCTGTGCAGAGTCAGCCCAGTTGTGCCTGAGGAACCTTCCTGAGCAGATCCAGGCTGAGGGTTTGGCTTGAAAGCCTGGCTGGAGAGGGAGTGCATTCAAGGGATTATTGCAGCTGAAAATCCTTTCAGTCAACCCAAACCTTTAAACTCCCTTGCTCTCCCCCACAAGATTTTTAAATGACGTTTTAGGAATAAAGAAATGTCACTTACTTGGTACAACTGTGAGAGTCGTCCCTGGTCCAAATATAAGCTTCTCTGTCCACACACTGCTAAGACTTATTCCAATAACTCACTCTTTCCTCCTGCTGTTCAAAAGTGTTGTAAAAACAGGTGATGAGAAGCCATTAGTCCTAATTATCCATGGGTGCAAATCCAGGACAGGATCCAGAGGCAGATTTACTTCCAAAACTGGAAAGGGAAAGAAGGTTAATGGAATTGTTCAGGGATTTCAAACAGCTTGGTTGACTATAGAATTTTCATACTTCTCCCTTACTTCTACCTTTTAAAACTTTCATGAGCTCTTTTATGTATCCAGGATAAAAGGGAATAGAGGAAGAATATTGTTCTTCTCCTCTTAATCATTAGAGTCACCCATCTCCTTTCTTTCCCAAAATTTCTCACCTTCTTTCCCTCTTTTTGTTTTTGTACTGATCTCTATGCTGTTTACATCATCGTGGTATACCCAGCCCAAGTCACGGTAATATATTTCATAACAAAAACTTTCTCTGCTCCGCTACACAGAATTTTGGATCATACAGGCAGTCACATGACTTCTTCAGTGGTTTGAGACCCAACGTACCACATGAAGAAACACCATATGGCTTTCAAGGAAGGACCTCAGAGAATATGAGAGAGGTTCAGTTGCAAATGAGAACTTGGGGATTACATGACATGTATGAAAAGTCTGATGGTGTTAGGGTGGATAGAAAGCAGAAAAATTATGTGTACCTCTGGTGTTATTTCAGAGCATTTCTTACAATGCAGTCTAATCCCCCTGATTCTCTTCTTGTAGTGTGAACAGAGTTCTGGGACGTAGCAGCCTGGCTCTGAGGGTGTTGGGAGGAATGGATTAAAAGCAGAACACGCAGGAGTATTGTAAATTGCTTAAGTGACCTTCCAGCTGGGAATTACCCTTGACAGTCATGGGGAAACTGCATCCGGGGATCCTCTAGCATGGATCCAGTTTAGATGCCGGTGTCTCTCCTTGCCTCTGCCTGGCTGTTGCTCAGGGATTGCCCCAGGTTAGCAAGGTCATGGAAGTAAATGTACTCTGAGTGAGTCTGTGGCTGCTCCATCTGCTGCCTGTGCTGCCTCACACAGGTGATGGTGGCTGTCCTAGTTTGAAAGACAGGTGCCTGCCAACGAAGGTGGGAACTTCTCTTGGAATGGAGAATATGACCCCCTTCCCTCCAACTCACTATAACTTTGAAATAAAGGGGCTTTCCTGCAAAGATATTGGAAAAGGAATAATAGTTCTTTACCAGTATGTGTACATATAACAACTCAAACAAACAACAGCAGCAGCAGCACCAAGCAGCACCAAGCAGCAGCAGCACCAAGCAGCACCAAGCAGAACAGCCAGGCCCGGCCTCTCTCGGCCGCAGGCGCTTTCCCCTTGGTGCAGTTCCGGTCACAGCCAGCAGGGGCGCTGCTGGCTCCCGGCCGGGCAGGGCGGGTGCGATGATTCCCCCGCGGCTGCAGGGGGCGCTGTGGCGCGGCTCAGCTGCCTCTCTGCGTGTGGGTGATGGTGGGTGGGCAGGCAGGAGAGATGGAGAAGGGGCTTCCTTGGCAATCCCACAGGAGCAGCCGGTCCCTGTGCCCCTCTGGATAGTGAAACCAGCTCTAGCAGGAACCTTGCTTTGTTCAAGGTGAGAACTCTCATGGTGATAAACCAAGAGTAGGAGAAACTCTGAAGCTGTGGCAGGAGCCATGGGTGTCTGGGCGGACAAGGGGTGTCAAGTTATAATGTCACAAAAATCCCTGAAGCAGTGTCAGACAACAACAGGGCTGGGCGGGGGATTGCTCCTCTGGACAGCTCACCAGTGATGGCTGATCCTGAGGTCAGGCTGCCGTGCAGAGGGCGCAGCCCAGTGTGCTCCTGGCTCCCGGCTCTTGGTGCAGCACCCACTGCCTCTGGGCTCCTAGTCAGCAAAGGAGCACAGAATCAAGCTGGCAACCTTACTCACTTTTCCAAAGGAAAATAAATACAGGCAAAAAGCCCAGGGCAACAGTGCCTCCAGTCAGACGCCCTTGCCGTGTGGCTCCTGAGTTGAGCAGCCCCTCTGGAAGAAAGCAGCAGCCCCTGGCCCCCAGCTCTCAGGGGATCCCTGCTGCCCCTCTCCCATCACGATACTCCCTGAGCCAGGGGAGGCAATGGCCATTCTGAACACAAAACAGAAACAAAACCATGAAGGGATAGGGAATTTAAGCCATCCCAAGACAGAAATATGGGTAGAAAACATAAGAGCAATGCGAAGAAATAGGTGAGGCTTTCGTGGGACAAATGGGACATCCCTGGGCTCCGGTCCTCATGGGGTGCTAGAAGTGTGTCAGGTGTCTGATGTCAGGACAGCACAGCTGGGCACACACAGTCAGGAGGTTTCTGGCATGGAATGATGCAAACTTGCAGACACGAGTGGCTGGTGAGCTGGACTCTGTGTGCCAGTGAGGAAGAATTGGTGCTGGATGGGGGCAGCCTTGGCTGCAGTGACCATGCACTGTTTGAGCTCAGGATCCCAGGAGAAGAGAGCAACGCAAAAACAGGACTGGAGCCCTGGGCTTCAGGAGAGCAGAATCTGAGATCTTCTGGGAGAAATCCCATGGGTTACGGTCCTGGACAGAGGAGGGGTCCAGGAGAGCTGCTCGTGTTCAGGGATTACTTCCTTGAACCTCAAGAATGGTTCCTCTTGACAAAGCAGTAAGTCAAGCTTTGTGTCAGACGTCCAAAATGATGAGCAAAGGGTTCCTGAATATACTCATAGCTGGTAAATACAAAGCTAAGAGAGGTGAATCAGTCCCTCTTCTGATACAAGTAGCAGAGAGATTCCTAGTGGGAAGTGCCATTTCTGTTCTGCAAGTCTTGTTCTTCATCTCAATCTGCTTCTGGCCATTGTTGGATCTGACACTCAAAGGGTCTTTGTTCTTCTCTGTGCTCTCAGAACAAGAGCAGAACATAATGCTGAGCCAAAATGGAAACATATAAATACTGAAGTGTCCTGCCCACTTGTTCAACTGGAGCTGATGATCAAATTTATAAAATGACCACTTTGCAAGAGCCGAATTATTAGGTTAAATGGTTAAGAATTTAGTTTTGAAAAATTAGGCGGCGTGTTCTGTTGTTCCAGTTATTTTGGGAATCAAATTTGTGCCCACAGTTGTCTGAGGACAAACACATGAGGTAAAGCCACTGTGTTTTCCTCCTTCAAGAGAAGGGAGGGAGGCAGTTTGTGTGTGGTGGTTCAGTTGTTTTCAGTCACTGTGGTACGTAGTCCACACTGTGCTAGGCACTTCTACAAAAACATCTGGGGGTGTTTTCAGTGCCAGGTGATGTCTCCTCTTTCATGTCTTTGTAGTGCTGCCTTTTGTTTTCCTGTCCCTCTCCACTGCTATACTTCTGAACATTTAACACTGTTCCAGAGGATTCTCTACACAGAAAATAACATTTTCACCCTTGCTTTTTCCGGCAGAGTGGACAGTTAGTGTTCATCTGACTGGAATATGGCTCTCACACTTTGGAAACAACTATTGTTGTTAGAAGTGCCTCACAGAAAACATCTGGTTACTGCTTTGTCTTTTAACACACAACAAGAGAGTTAGGGTTAAATACTTGAAAGGTTTTCTGAGGAGTGTGTCTTAAGCTCATAAATTTTTAAGTTATTTGCATTTTATATTTAGTAAGTCTTTCTAGACTGCCAAGCGTTTCTCTCCTCAAAGCTTATTTGCATGCCAGAGGAAAAATCAGGCCATGTTTAAGAATTGTTCAGGATTTATTTTGGTTCAGCTGATGGGGCTTTATTGGCTCTGTTTCCTGTTGTTCTAATTGACTGAAGTTGGCTTTTAATTTGATTGTTATTTTAATCTTTTTGAATATTGGTAGCCTGGAATTTTAGAGCATTTTCCAAATTCTCCTGCAATAATCAGGGATGATTTCAACTTTAACAGGTGGTGCAGGTTGGGATTAGTTGGGATTATTCCTTCACTTTCTCTCCGGGAATTTTTCTCCCTTTTGTTGTCTGAGAGATTAAAACGGATACTTTTAGAGACAGAAGATGTGACTGGGATGTTGAGGAGGTGGGAGGGTGCAGTTGACTCCCCTCGTAGCTTGGGGCTTTCTCTTGGGAAGTGCAGAGCTGAGATTTTGGCTGGGGTGAAGTCAGGGAGCTGGGCTCAGCTCCTCGCTGGCACTCGCTCTGGGGACTGGAGGTGGTCGCAGTCTTGGTGCTGGGCTGCTGCTGCTGCTGTGGGGAGAATGCACTGCCACCATGGAGTTCTGTCCTCCACCGCTCCTCCTACCGTGCCTGTGCCCTTGCTTGTAAGGGCGGTTGTTGAACTGGTACCTCTCCTGCAACCTCCTGAGTGTATCTCACTGGGAGCGACTCTTGCCATCAGTTTGGGTGCCTCAGGGGACACCTGGGACCCAGACCCCTTGCCCGCTCTGGAGGGAGCATCTCCCGGCTATTTGTGGGAGCCTGGCTGCCACTGCCCAGCCCCGCTGTTTCCTGCCACTGCCCTCAGGGATTTTTTTCTACACTTTAACTCCACACCCTGTGTCTGCCTGACATCCCGTGGCTCCTGGCACAGCTCTGGAGTTTTCGCTACTCTTTGTCATCCTGAGTGTGTTCTCCTTGGCCGTTCCAGCTGCTGCTTCTCAGGTTCCTGCTACAGCTCCTTTTGCCATCTGGAGGGGCACCGGGACCGGCTGGTCCTGTGGGATTGCCAAGGAAGCCCCTTCTCCATCTCTCCTGCCTGCCCACCCACCATCACCCACACGCAGAGAGGCAGCTGAGCCGCGCCACAGCGCCCCCTGCAGCCGCGGGGGAATCATCGCACCCGCCCTGCCCGGCCGGGAGCCAGCAGCGCCCCTGCTGGCTGTGACTGGAACTGCACCAAGGGGACAGCACCTGCGGCTGAGAGAGGCCGGGCCTGGCTGGCTGCTTCTGCTTGGTGCTGCTGCTGCTGTTGTTTGTTTGAGTTGTTATATGTACACATACTGGTAAAGAACTATTATTCCTTTTCCCATACCTTTCCCGAAAGCCCTTTATTTCAAAGTTATAAAAATTTGGAGGGAAGGGGATCATATTCTCCATTCCAAGCGGTTCCCGCCTTCCTTGTCAGGCACCTGTCTTTCAAACTAAGCCAGTTAGGTTGCTCAAGGCACACTGAATTTGATCTTAAATGCTTTCAGGTTTGGAGTACATACAATTTCTTGGGGCAATCTATTTCATCACTGTCATTTAAAAAAAATGCTTCATTGTATCTTGTCTGAATCTATCCTCTCTTTGTGTAAAACTATTACTCCTTGTCCATTGCTACAGCCTGTATTAAAAAGTCTTTCCCCATCATTTTTTAAGCCTTCTTTCTTTAAAAGAAGCATTTTTCAATTTCACCCTTTCTGTGGCCTGTGAAAGACTCACTCACCGGTGCATTCCCATCCCTGCAGGAGACATTTGCCTCAAGCAGAGGAGAAAACTTCCCTTGCAATGTCTGTAAGTTCCTTGCCACGGGAGCATGCTTAGAGCCCAGAGAAGTTACTTTTAGAAGATTATATTAGAAGATATTACCCAGAGAAGTTACTTTTTAATAATTTACCTAAACACATGGCTTTGGAAAGAAAGGGAAGAACAAGCACCCTCATTTCACTGGTCTATTGGCTGCTTCCTGGAGACTGACAAGTCTATTGCTGGCCATGGCTGCTTGATGGAGGCTGCAATCCTGGGCAGAAGAGATGGGAGGAAATTCAATTGGGAAAAGATGAGTAGAAGCTCTTTCTTTCTCCCTTGCAGAAACCAAAGGCCTGTGCTGGAGGACTGCAAGGGACTTGTGTGACAAATTTTCCGGCCAGCGATTCTTTGCCTGTACTAAACCAACCCAGATCTCCCAGGCTCTCCTTGTATGTCAGCTGTTCCCTCCCTTGTGTTCATGGCCCCTTCATTGCATTTCCTCCCCTCGGTCCATGTCCTTCCCAGGCTTGGGAGCCCAGCAGGGGACACACTGGTCCCCAGCCCCAGCAGTGCTGAGCTGAGGAGGATTCCTCCCCAGAGAGCAAGGAGTCAGGTCAACATGCCAGGAGGCTGCACGGACAAACGAGGCTGGGAAAACGTGGGCCCACTGCTGAATGGGATGGGCAGCAGGTGACAGAGGATATGGGACAGGGCTGAGGCCCTGAATGCTTTATTCACCTCAGGCTTCAGCAGCCAGACCAGCCTTCAGGAATTTCATTTCCCAGAGATCAGGGGGAGAGGATGGAGCACACAATATCTACTCCTGCAGGAAACATGTAACTGAGCTGTTCTCTAGTCCATTAGAATGGATTTTGTCCAGAAGGTTTCCAGGGAAGTCAGTGTTGTGAGCACAACTAAGTGTAGAATACACAACATCCACCTTCTTCTCATCCACCAAGACTCTTTGCTTTACTTTAGAACACTGTAAACGTGGTTACTCAAGATTCCCACTTCCCAAATCTGTGCTGAGTGTCCATGAGGTAGGGGGCTGGGAGGTGCTCCAGGTGCCAGAGCAGAGATTCCCCTGATGTGCACGGTGATTCCCCTGATGGTGCAGGTGACATCAGGTGATGCTGGAGCAGATATTGACCCTACAGTGCAAAGAGTTCCCCACACAGAAGCAACTGGACATGCCCTGAGCATCTCTGAGACTCCATGCAGAGCTCATGTTGGAGCCAGTTTCTGACAGGAGCTGTGGCCTTATGAAGAAGTAGCCCATGTCTTAGCAGCTTCTCTGGGAGAACCTGCAGGGATCCACACTGAAGCAGTCGATTCCTGAAGGACTGCAAGGCGAACTACAGACCCACACTGGAGGAGTTTATGAAGAACTGCAGTGGATCCAATGAACCTAAGTTGAAAAATTCCTGGAGAAATGTCTCCTGTGGGGTGGACTCCTCACTCTGGAGAAGGAGAAGGGCATGAGAATGAAGAAGTGGCAGAGAAAACGGGATATGAACAGCTGGTTGCATTCCCCATTCCTGTGTAATGATTGGGTAGATGAGAGGGTTTTAGATGCGTCCTTTTTCTTCCTCATAATCCTACTCTGATTTGATTCACAAAAAAACTGAATTCATTTCTCCAAGTCCACGTATTTGCCCATGGTGGCACTGTTGGGACATGTCCATGTCCATATGTCAACCAACAAACCTCCACTGCATGATTTTCCTCCTGTCTAACTGAGGAGCAGGGACACTGAGACAGCAGCTTGCTGAGCCCCTGGAGGACACCCAAAGTCAACTCACCACATCTCAACTCCTTCTTCCTGGTCAGGTGCTCTGTAGCAGCCAGCCTGTAGAGCAATGTCACCCCTGCTTATCTGGCTTTCCTAAACAGCCTGGCTGCACCCACCACAGCCCTCTGGAAGCTCCAGCAACACATCCCAAACATCCCATGGCTCTGCAGCCAACGCACCAAAGAGAAATGAGGCCGTGCTGGACAGGAGCCCAGGCAACGGGCACTAAACCTGCACTTCCCCAAACTGCAGCCTCTGCAGCTCCCAGCACAGATCCTCCTGCACCATCAATGGGACCAGCCCTTCCAGCAGCCTCCCTGCAGAGCCTTCTAGTGCCACCAAGGCACAGGGATGTTTGCTGCACCTGCCATTGCCTGACAAGAGCCCTGGGGAGCAGCTGCAAGAAAGAAATGCTGACAGATCTGTCCTCCCCATCTGCTGGTTTTAGGTTCACTCTGCGGCAGGGCTGCTCCAGGGTGGTCCTTGTTCCACAGTAATATGTTGCTGCATCCCCTTGCTCTGCTGCCAGGATCTGCAGTATGTAGCTGTTCTTGGAGCTCTCCAGTCTTGCCTTAAAGTGATCTTGGAAACCTTCATATATTAAACCATGTCTGGAAATCCATTCCAGAGAGCGCCGTGGGGTCTGACGGTACCAGTACATGTAGTAGTTCCTCGCAGAACCTCCCTTCATGCTGCAGTGGAAGGTGACTTCATTTCCCTCTTGCACGGTCACTTCCCTGGGGTTCTGCTCCAAGGCCACCTGGCCAGTGACTGCTGCAGAGAGCAAGAACAAGCCACAGTCACTCTGAGATTCAGCAAAGGTCAGGGCAATGCTGGAGGGGCTTTGGACTGGCACTGCACCTGTGGGAGGACAAAATCGTCCTCTTTGAAGCCAGCTGACACAGATGGCCAGAGCTGGTGGCAGCTAGCAAGGCTCACAAGGAAGGACACACCACATTTCCCTCCATCCTTTTCCCAGTCAGACAGGAAGCTTTTCCTGATTTTTCCCAAAGAAGCAGGAAGGATTTGCACCATGGGGGAATAAATCCCTTTGTCCTTGCCAAGACTGGATGGTGAGGAACCCACTCTGCTGCCCCTGAAGCTGCTCTGGGTGAGCACAGCAGAGACAAAGGGCTGTCCCAGGCAGTGGGGCTCGTGCCCTGTGCTGCCATGCCCCAGCTGCTCTGTGCCAGAGGGGCCGCAGTGCCCCAGGAGCAGTGTCCAGTGCCAGGGCAAAGCGCTGGGCCCCAAGATGGGAGTGTAGCAGGGAGGTGCCCTGCGTGTGCCCAGGCTGCAGAGGAGGAAGCTGGGATGCAGGTGCCGAGCCCAGAGGCACAAGAGGAGCAGGGCTGCTCTCCCCGTGCTCCACAGGCATGGCTGGGCAGCTGGAGCCAGGCCACAGCTGCGGCTGCAAGCGCTCAGCACAGCTCCCCAGAGCCCTGCAGAGCCCAGGGCCACGCTCAGCTCCTGGGGCCATCAGCCCTTGCCCTCACTTACCTACAATGGGCAAGAAGCCCACGCACAGGGCACTCCACATGGCCAGGCCCGCTCTGAGTGGCCTCTCTGCAGCTTCTGTGTGCCTGCACAACAGCTCTGCCCACACCTGCCCTGCCTGGGGCTCTGTCACTGCTCTCAGGCCCAGTCCCTGCTGGTCCCTCCCTCTGCCTATGACAACACTGAGGGGGAGAGGTGGGGCACCAGGAGCACAACTTGAAGCTCCTGGTGCCCTCCTGGGTGTCTCTCACCCTGGATGGTCCCCATCTTTCTCTTAAGCCCTCTCCATATTCACACTTTGTGTGATCCTGTCAGAGCCTCAGGCTTGCTTTGGAGTGGCTCAGTGGAAACACTGAAATGGGAAATTCCATTCCTAAACCACAACAGCCTCATTTGGCAGCCAGTGTGGGCATGAAGGGTTGAGACAGGAACAGATGTGCCCAGAGTGGGCTGGAGACCAATCTGATCTCTGCATTAGTTGTATCAGGTGTGGAGCCACAGGTGCCAATGCTGCTGGGGCTGTTCCTGTGGCTGTGTGACCTCACCCTGTGTATGTTCCCATAGGTGCTCCCCATGATGATATTGTGCAGGGCCGTGGGCACTGAGGAGGGGATTGGGAAGAGGACAGCGTCGAGTGTTAGAGAAAGATACTGTCCCAAGGATGATCGAACAGTGCTCCCAGGCAGCTGGAACCCCATGGCCAGAGACTCTCTTTGCCATCAAAACAAAACTGTGTGTGCACAATGCCTGTTAGAGGTGTCCACCAGGCTGGGGTGTCTCTCCTGTGTCTCCTTGCAGGTTATGTTTCAATACAGGTCACAAAAGAGGAAGTGCCCTGGTTGTGGGAGGCTTTGGCACAGCCAGGAATCAACTAAGGCCCTCCCTACAGAAATCCTACAGTTGGCATCTATTTTCAAAGCTGTGCTTTGGAGAGACAGACATTCCCAGGAGCTCTGCGCTCCCCAGTCCTGAATAGTTTTGCAGGGGAAGATCAGGTTCTTATTACTTCAGTTCAGACAACATCTGCTGACTGAAATTCAAGGGAAAGAGAGAAAGAGCACTTGCCCTTGCAGTTGGATTATTACCCATTCTCCTAACGAGTTTCTGTGATATGTATGCCCATTTCAGCTCTTCCTTGCATATCCTGAGTTGTTCCATACATGTTTAAGTGGATGAATTGCTTGTGGGAGGTGTTCAGAATGCAATAATGATGTCCTGAATACAACCCCATGTAGTTCTCCTTCCTGCACCCAATCAGGGCACACATCACTCACTGCATCCTGAAAAATATTTGGATCATAACTGATCTGTAGGTGAATTAACCTACACATAGTGATGCTCACTTGGCTGAGCCTTGGGTTTCCTCCTGTCATTTTCTATGTACCACATTTCATTACCAGCATTCCCACTCCTTCAGTTTTTCCTGACATTTGCAAAAGAGAAATGCTTCTCTCAAAATTCAGCAAAGCCACAGTTTCTCACCTGTGAATCCCAGGCAAATTCTGGCAGAAAACCTCATTCTGGTCACAAGTCAGGAATGGGGACTTACTAAGATATTGAGCCTGATCTCTACTGAACACCGGCAGAAGCCCAAGTGTGAGACTACTGCAATTCAGATTCAGATTGAGATTCCTAAGGAACTTTGAAAGCAGTGCTGCAAGTGCTTGCCGTATTTTACTCCATTTCTTCTGTTACAAATAACTTCCAGCTCTAACTGTGCTTTAGTCTGAAGTTTCAACTGAAGCTTCTCTGAATCTCACCATAGTTTTTCAGCTCTTTCAGCTTCCCAATCCTGGTCATTCCAAAGCCTCTGTATCACTTTGCAAGAGTTTCCAACTGCTCCTGCTGGCAGGGGCAGAATACAAATGAAAAGCAAAGAACTTTCATTTGTAGCATGCCCAGGCACAACACTTCTTATGGGGTTTGGGTGGTTGTTTTTTTGCTTTTTGTCTTCTGCTTGGGCTCTTTGCTGGATTTGATGAAAGTGTTGTGAGAACAATAAACACTTTGGCCAGAAGGTAGCAGGAGAGACCAGAGAAAGCAGTTCCATTTACATCAATAGATCTAAGTTTACCAGGAACGTTTTACTATTTCAGGACACAAACCAGAGAGGCTGGATTATATCCAGCAGATGCAGTAATGTGATTACTAGATTGCACTGTTAATGCTGTATAAGGAAACTGAAGGATTCAGTGGTACAAAAAGGCATTTAGTGTTGCCCATTCTCATGGAGTTCTTCATGATGCTTTCCCGTGTAACCTCTTGGAGAGAGGTTTATTCCTTCAGAATGCTTTTATTGTTCTCTGCCACTGAAGAGAGCTCTCAGCACTTTGAGTTGCTCAGCAGGGCAGATGTCAGATACCACACTCTGTGTGTGAGACTCACTTAGGGGAAGCAATAATAAATGTGCTAGAAGTAAAAATTTTCCACAAATTACTTTAAAAGTTTTATTTGAGTTCATGCATTGGCTGGTCTTGTCACTGAAACTGTGGGAAAAACAAAAACTCTGCCACACCATTTTTTAGAGAATCAAAGCATTACTTTATTCTGTCCAGGAGGTGCAACAGAAATCATTTCAGCCACACATTGTGCTGGTTGTGCAGAGAAAATCCTTCCATCACACAAGGTGTTAACTGGAGTTTTCTCGTACTTCTACAGTCACAACCCAGGGAAATTCATTTGTTCAATGTTCCTTGCTCCCAAGTTCCACAGTTTGTAGTATTTGAATTCCTACTGATCCCTTCACCCTCAATGTTATGTTGGTTCTCAGCCTTGATTCTCTCATCGATCTTTTCCCAGACCAGGTGTCTCTGACCAAGCCAGGGCTGATGTTTGGAGCTGATGTTCATTAATGGTCATTATCTCTTGTGCATCTTCTATGCTGCTCCCAGGCTGCTGAGATGTGAAGCTCCTCAGGCCTGCAATGCTGGAACAGTCCTCAGCAAAACACTTCAGTTCCTTTTCCCCTGGGCAAAAGTGAACACAACCCATGACTAAAGTTATATAAAGAAATTCTGAACTTCTTCTCATTGCCCCCAGTATGAGGGAGGTGTCACAGAAATGCAGAAGGATTGAGGTTGGAAGGGACCTCTGGAGGTGGCTGGGTCTCCCCTGCTCCAGCAGGAGTGTCCGGAGCTGTTTGTCAAAGGCCATGTCCAGGTGGCTTTTGAATGTCTCCAGGGACAGTGGCTCAACCCCTGGAGATTTTCAAAGGCTCTATGAGCACAATCAAACATGGATGCAAAATAATCTGGAGAAGAATAGGCCAGTTCTGTAAAAATGTATGGTAGCAAAGAGTTCTGCTTATAACCATCCTCCATTCTTTTGGTATCATGGGATCCCTTCCAGGACAATATTGTTTTTTCATACTTCATTCAAATTCCTCATGCAAATGTGCTTCTTTTAACAGAAGGTATTTTATTGTGCTGCACAGTTTCCCTACAAGACTTTCCTCAGCTGATACCAGGTGGCAGAGCTGCAGATTCTGTCCCCATCTTGGGAATTAACCACACTGACACAATCTGACCATTGGACTGGAAACACTTCTGTTCTCCTGTTTTGTTGAGCTGCATGTTCTGCATTGCCAATGCCAAGTGAAAAGCCACTGCTCAGTGGGGACAATCTGGGAGCCTCTCAGGAACTGAGGCCTTCAGGTCAATGAAACACTCACTGCCAGAGGGGCCAGCAAAAGCAGGTTTAACACAGATTTGCCAAATTGTGGCACAGTCCAACAGCAACGCTCGCTCTGCAGCTTTCCTCCATGGATGAATCAGGGACAGGAACATCCAACTGGAATGAATTTGGAAAGATTGATGTGGGGACTGGGGGCAAGAAGGGGGCAGAGCTGTTAAAGGAAGTCCCTGCCATTGAGTCATGAGGTGCAGAAAGGATTCCCCTGCTTTCTAAATTCCTTCTCGAGGAGGTGGGGATGGATCCAGTCTGAGTCCCAGACTTCATCAAGACTTTATGACTAAGGGATTATACCAGCACTTAATCATTGCCCTTTCCCTCCTGTGCATCTGATTCCACTGCTTTTGTGTAATGGAGTATTCTCAAAATAGAAATGTGCCTGAGAGATTGGGAAAAGCTGTGTGAAATGCTTGAGAAAATGGTTCTTGGTGTCATTGGAAAATCAGTATGGAAATATTGGTGAACGGCTGCCCCTGATTGATGTTATGGTGGTGGAATGCACTAAATGAGCATTTCACTGGATTTGGATTTGCCATGCAAATTTCACAGAGCTTCTGCAAGGGCTGAGGCTCTTCTCTGGGTGTCTGCAGGGCCTGAGGGGGTGAGCTGAGCAAGCTGCATGCAGCAGCCCTTGCTGTGTCCTGTGCAGAGGCTCTCTTGAAGGCTGCAGGAACTCAGGCAGGGGGAGCAAAGCCAAATTTCCCCTTCAGGATGTGGTTACCTTGTGTTTTCAAGAGCAGGGGAGGGTTAATGCTGCCTGGTGCAACTGAGTCACAAATGGTGACCACAGCATCCTGCCTGTAGCCTGTGAGAGGGCCATGAGCTGGGGAAGGTGTGGGCTGGGCTCTGTTAGGCAAGAGCCAAGTTGCTCTGGAAACTATCACTCCGTCAAACCACCCCACATTATTTTCTGGTGGCCCCTTGCTCCCATCCCTGAGTGCAAAACAACAGCAGGGTTTCTTCTCTGCTGGTAGGAGCATTTTCCTCCCTCGTGCCTTCAGCAGGGACTCTCCTCACTGGAGCTTCTGCATTGGCCAGAGAGACACTGCCCTGCACACAGTCTGCAGAAGAGAAATTCAGCCAACAGGAAATCTGCAATATCAAAGCTGTGTTTCTGATCCCCGTGGGCTTTAGGACAGTTGGATTTCAGCAATTTCCACCCCAGCTCCAGAAGAAGAAGCCCAGAAAAACCACAGCATTTTGGCCTGGTACATCTTTATTTTTGTCACTACTGCAGGAAGCTGAAATGCACGTGCAATACATTTGGCAGAAGAAATACAGGTTAATAAATGAGCATTGTCTAGTTGAATGAAATCACTTCCGATCTTATACAGCTCTTCCTATCTGCAATACACACTTATTAAATCTATCTACCACTAACTCTATCTACAGGGCTGGAATTCCCTCAGCAGTGCTACTCCAGTTCCACAGGCAGAAAGACAACATGCCTGGGAAAGGTGCTTTTCAAAGGCCATCTACCTAGAGTGAGCACTGGAGCTTTCAAAGCTGCTGAAGCAGGCTGGACACTGGTGTGCAAATGCCAGAAGAGTGGGGAGATCTGCTTAGCAGGAGAATGAGGATAAATCCACTCTCCTCAGTGTTCAGAGGAGGGGAAACAGCCAAAGCACTTCAAACTCTTCAGTGTAACTCAGCTGGCCAGGCAGGAGTGCACAGTGTTCCATGTCTTCAGGGGAAGGTGCTGCCTTGTGTCCTGGGTGGTGTCTGTCAGCAGCGCTGCCCCTGCTTGTTCAACCCCCTTGTGCTGCTGGTTCATGTTCTTTCCTGCTCTTCTTTGGGTTCACTGGAAGAGCCAAGGGAGATTTATAGTACATTTAATGAGATTGGGACTCTGAACTCCTGTTAGCTGTGAGCTCCCTTACCTCAGAAAAGAAACAGCTTGATACTCATGAGGGCATTGAAGGCGATGCTCTTTGCCAGCAGGACTCTCAAACCCAACACAGCCATGGACAGCATGTTCACTCTCTGCTCTTCAGGGTCTGCTCAGTGACCAGAAAAGAGGGGAGAGATCATGGTTGAGGTTTTGGTGTTGTGATCTTGGCAGAAAGTGGGAAATCCACAGGTGACAGTTCCAGGGAAAGGAAGAGCAGCAAAGGAACAGCCAGGAGAGAACATGGCAACAACAGGGTAGCCCCGGGTCTGTCTCTGCTGCTTTTTGCTTCCTGGGGCTTGTGTGCAACTGCAGGAGCAACCTTGCAACAGCAGCTGAATGTGTTGTGTCTGCTGAATGTGTTGTGTTCTGAGTCTTCTGCCCTGGAGAAAATACATTTCCATGCCTTTACCCCCCGAGAGCAATGTAACCGCACATCCTGTTTGGGTAACTCACCTTGTGCTGAGGGCTCTGTGCTGTTGCAAACCCTGTCACTGGCTCCTGTTGCTGGTTCTTCAGCCTCCTCTTCTGTAGCGTGATAAAGAAAAGGCATTTTAACCTATATCCACCATTTATACAGGATTTTAAAAAATGTTTAGAGGACATTTCTCATAGAAAATCTGCAGAAGGTACAGAGGGGGGCTCAGCTGGTCAGGATTAATTCCAGCATTAATTTGAGCAGACAGTTTCTCCATGCCGTTGTAGGAAACTGAAGAATTCCTGCATTGTTTAGGTTTTACTATTTTAATGACCTTCAGGACTAAAAGAGTAAACCCATCAAATACAACAATTCATTTTTAATAAAAATTCCTCACAGCCCACCCCACCTTTAGCTTTGTCTTGGTATTGGAAGGGCTGATCCAGCTTGTGCTGCAGCAGGTTTGCTGCTATAGGCTAAAATATTCAGTCATAAGGAAATTCACACTTTGAACAAATAGATTGTGACTTCTCTATTCTCCCAAAAAAAAAAAAAAGCATCTCAAAGTAATTGAA